>NC_136063.1:1496973712-1497148712 GCF_964261635.1 Lissotriton helveticus | reverse complement strand
CATTGCAGGCGACCAGATGGCCGAGGCGATCTGGGCGACCAGATTGCCGGGCACGAAAGGGAAGCCGCCTGGACCTTCCGGACCCCGTCCCGGGCACCGTCCTGGGCACCCTGCCACACGGCTGGACCCAGGACAGAGCCCCGGGTGGGGAGGCCACCCTCCCCAGGGCCCTCAGGGGCGACCAGATGGCCGGACTTCCCTGGAAGTCCCGATGAGGTGCCATTCGCCTCCGGGATCCCAGCCAGGGCTCCAGGAGGTCAGGCACATTCGCGCCTAGGGTCCCCTGAGCCTCGCGGTGCGCACTTGATCCCATAACGAGGGGAAGCCTTCCTCCGGAATACTACGGAAAAGGTACTCTGGGATCCCTCTCGGCCTAGCGGTCCTCAGCCGGCAGCTGGATGGGCCAGGATGCCGCCCCAGCCCCAGGTCCGTCCCTGGGTCTGCTGCGTGGCAGGATGCCCTGGATAGGGTCCAGCAGGGCCCTGGCCTGGGGTTCCCATTCCCTGGCCTGACGCACTGCCAAAGGCCCAGGACGGGGTTACGTGGTGCCCGGGGAGCCTCCCCTTGCTCAGCTGTGTTCAGAAGCTCCGTTCTGGGCCCCTGAGGGGCCCGGGGAGGGCGGCCTCCCCACCCGGGGCTCCGTCCTGGGTCCTGCCGTGTGGCAGGGTGCCTGGGACGGGGTCTGGAGGGCCCGGGGTAGGCTTCCGCTGCGCCTCCAGGCCTGGGAGCCCCGGCTAGATCCAGGGGCCCTGCCGGGCCTGGGTCGGGTGCTCGGGGTCAGGGCCCTGTCCCCCCAGCCTGCCGCACTGCCAAAGGCCCAGGACAGAGGTTGCGTGGTGCCCGGGGAGCCTCTCCTTGCTCAGCTGGCTTCAGGAGCCCCGTCCAGGTCCCCTGAGGGCCCCGGGGATGGTGGCCTCCCCAACCGGGTCTCCGTCCTGGGTCCAGCCGTGTGGCAGGGTGCCCGGGACGGTGCCCGGGACCGGGACCGGGTCCGGAGGGTCCAGGCAGCTTCTCTTTCGTGCCCGGCCATCTGGTCGCCCAGATCGCCTCGGCCATCTGGTCGCCCGCCATTGATTGATTGATTGTGGGTTTCTAAAGTGCTAGAACCGACTCCCGAAGGAGTATTTTTGCGCTGTAGACCGCTGGGGAACCCGTCCTGGCTTTCCCTGTGAGATGGTCCCTACTGGGTATCTCCAAGGTGAAATCAGGCATCCCCGGCGTATGTGGGGGGCCGTTGTGGAGATGAGGCAAGCTAATGCCCAGAGTTGCCGAGTGTGATCCCTAGTTAGAGTAGGCACCGAGGCGAGAATTATCGAGTCCGTTGACCCTGGTCCAAGACCCTGCCGTGTCGGGAATTGAACCCTGGTCCTGGGCCGTCCTCCGCTCCCGGGTCTGCCGCCTCTAACCAGTGAGCCACACCACTCCTCCACAATGCTTTCCTACGGGGCAACCAGATTCCCGGACTTCCCTGGAAGTCCCGATGAGGTGCCATTTGCCTCCGGGATCCCAGCCAGGGCTCCAGGAGGTCGGGGCCATTCGTGCCTATGGTCCCCTGAGCCTCGCAGTGCGCACTTGTTCCGATAAAGAGGGGTAGCCTTCCTCCGGATTACTATGGACAAGGTACTCTGGGACCCCTCTCGGTCTAGCGGTCCTCAGCCGGCAGCTGGACGGGCCAGGATGCCGCCCCAGCCCCGGGTCCGTCCCTGGGTCTGCCGCGTGGCAGGATGCCCTGGATAGGGTCCGGGAGGGCCCTGACCTGGGGTCCCCGTCCCCCCCCGGCCTACTGCACTGCCCGGGACGGCGGAGGTTCCGTTGTGCCCGGGGAGCCTGGCTGGGTTCAGGAGTTCCGTCTGGGGCTCCGTCCTGATTCCTGCTGCGTGGCAGGGTGCCGTGACGGGGTCCGGAGGGCCCGGGGAGGCTTCTCCTGCGCCTCGGTGCCTGGGAACCCTGGTGGGGTCCAGGGGCCCTGCTGGGCCCCGGGTGGGGTGCTCCTGCCCAGGGCCCTGTCCCCCGGCCTAGGGCCCTATCCCCCGGCCTGCCGCACTGCCAAAGGCCCGGGACGGGGTTCCGTGGTGCCCGGGGAGCCTCCCCGCGCTTGGCTGGGTTCAGGAGCTCCGTCCGGGGCCCCTGGGAGGGTGGCCTCCCCAGCCGGGGGTCCGTCCTAGGTCCTGCCACGTGGCAGGGTGCCTGGGACGGGGTCCACAGGGCCTGGGGTAGGCTTCCCCTGCGCCTCCGGGCCTGGGAGCCCCGGCTGGGTCCAGGGGCCCTGCCGGGCCCCGGGTTGCATGCTCGGTCCCAGGGCCCTGTCCCCCCGGCCTCCTGTACTGCCAAAGGCCCGGGAAGGGGGTTCGGTGCTGCCCGGGGAGCCTCCCCTTGCTTGGCTGGCTTCAGGAGCCCCGTCCGGGGCCCCTGAGAGCCCCGGGGAGGGTGGCTGCCCCACCCGGGGCTCCGTCCTGGGTCCTGCCGCGTGGCAGAGTGCCCGGGACGGGGTCCGGAAGGTCCAGGTGGCTTCCCTTGTGTGCCCGGCCATCTGGTCGCCCAGATCCCCTCGGCCATCTGGTTGCCTGGATCCCATCGGCCATCTGGTCGCCAGCAATGCTTTCCAATGGGGCGACCAGATGGCCGGACTTCCCTGGAAGTCCAGATGAGGTGCCATTCGCCTCCCGGATCCCAGCGAGGGCTCCCGCAGGTCAGGTACGTTCGTGCCTTGGGTCCCTTAAACCTCGCGGTGCGCACTTGTTCACAGAAAGAGGGGTTGCCTTCCTCTGGATTACTAGGGACAAGGTACTCCTGGACCCCTCACGGCCTAGCAGTCCTCAGCCGGCAGCTGGCTGGGCCAGGATGCCGCCCCAGCCACGGGTCCGTCCCTGGGCCTGCCTCGTGGCTGGAAGCCCTGGATGGGGTCCGGAGGGCCCGGGGAGGCATCCCCTGTGCCTCCGGGCTCCCGGCTGGGACCAGTGGCCCTGCCGGGCCCTGGGTCAGGTGCCCCAGCTCTGGGCCCCGTCCCCCGGCCTGTCGCACTGCCAAAGGCCCGGGACGGGTTTCCGTGGTACCCGGGGAGCCTCCCCTTGCTCGGCTGGGTTCAGAAGCTCCGTCCAGGGCCCCTAAGGGGCCCCGTGGAGGGCGGCCTCCCCACCCGGGTCTCTGTCCTGGGTCCTGCCGCATGGCAGGGTGCCTGGGACGGGGACTGGAGGGCCCGGGGTAGGCTTCCCCTGCGCATCCCTTTGCCTTGTTAGAAAGGTCAGATCTGATGCTTTTATTTGATCTGTCTACCTTTGGTATTATCTGAATTTTTTTTTTCCCAGCTGTCAGCCAAGGGAAAAACCTGAGATCGTACCTGATTTTGAGCACCTTGGGCTGGGTGGAAGAACTGACTTTGCCCCCTTAAACACAAAAACTTCAAAAAGTCACCCCTGGAGGCCAGAAAAGGGTCTTAGACACTCTTGGTATGTCATCTGAGATATACTATGGGGTCCTTGGATCCAGAACTAGAAATGTGATGTGACTCTGAGCTCTATGGCTTATAATGGGAAAAATGAGTTTGACACCAAACACCTCGAAATGTCACAAATAGGAGTCCGACATATGCCTGGAGGCTGGAAATGAGCCCTAGCCACTCTTGTTACATCACCTGAGATATATAATGGGGTCCTGGTGGATACAGGGACCTGAAAATGAGGGTTGATACTGAAAATTAGCAAAACTCACTAATAGTGAGCACTTTTAGCGAGTTTTGCTAATTTGTCAAATAGCTCAGGCTGGATATCAGAGACACCATTTGAGTGCACAGGATATAAAAACACTTGTTAGAAAGGTCAGTTCTGATGCTTTCATTTGATCTATCTACCTTTGCTATTATCTGTACTTTTTTTTCAGCTCCAGCCAAGGGGATAACCTGATATTGTACCCGATATTGAGCACCTTGGAATGGGTGGAAGAAGTGACTTTGCCCCCTTAAACACAAAAACTTCAAAAAGTCACCCCTGGAGGCCAGAAATGAGCCCTAGCCACTCGTGTTATATCACCTCAGATATATAATGGGGTCCTGATGGCTACAGGGAGTGGGACCTGAAAACAGTCATGAGGGTTGATACTGAAAATTAGCAAAAATTGTCAAAAAAAGATTTGCTAATTTGTAAAATAGTTCAGACTGGATATCAGAGACACCGTTTGAGTGTTCAACACATAAATACACTTGTTAGAAAGGTCAGATCTGATGCTTTCATTTGATCTGTCTACCTTTGATTTTATCTGAAGTTTTTTTTCCAGCTTCCAGCCAAGGGAAAAACCTCTGATCATACACGATTTTGAGCACCTTGGGCTGGGTGGAAGAAGTGACTTTGCCCCCTTAAACACAAAAACTTCAAAAAGTCACCCCTGGAGGCCAGAAAAGGGTCTTAGACACTCTTGGTATGTCATCTGAGGTATACTATGGGGTCCTTGGGTCCAGAACTAGAAATGTGATGTGACTCTGTGCTGTATGGCTTATAATGGGAAAAAATTAGTTTGACACCAAACACCTCAAAATGTCACAAATAGGATTCCGACATGTGCCTGGAGGCTGGATAGTCACTCTTGCTATATTACCTGAGATATATAATGGGGTCCTTGTGGCTACAGGGACCTGAAAACAGTCATGAGGGTTGATACTGAAAATTAGAAAAACTCGCTAATAGTGAGCACTTCTAGCGAGTTTTGCTAATTTGTCAAATAGCTCAGGCTGGATATCAGAGACACCATTTGAGTGCACAGGATATAAAAACAATTGTTAGAAAGGTCAGTTCTGATGCTTTCATTTGATCTATCTACCTTTGCTATTATCTGTACTTTTTTTTCAGCTTCCAGCCAAGAGAAAGACATGATATTGTACCCGATATTGAGCACCTTGGAATGGGTGGAAGAAGTGACTTTGCCCCCTTAAACACAAAAACTTCAAAAAGTCACCCCTGGAGGCCGGAAATGAGCCCTAGCCACTCGTGTTATATCACCTCAGATATATAATGGGGTCCTGATGGCTACAGAGACCTGAAAACAGTCATGAGGGTTGATACTGAAAATTAGCAAAAATTGTCAAAAAATGTTTTTTTGACAAGATTTGCTAATTTGTCAAATAGCTCAGACTGGATATCAGAGACACCGTTTGAGTGTTCAACACATAAATACACTTGTTAGAAAGGTCAGATCTGATGCTTTCATTTGATCTGTCTACCTTTGATATTATCTGAAGTTTTTTTTCCAGCTTCCAGCCAAGGGAAAAACCTCTGATCGTACCCGATTTTGAGCACCTTGGGCTGAGTGGAAGAAGTGACTTTGCCCCCTTAAACACAAAAACTTCAAAAAGTCACCCCTGGAGGCCAGAAAAGGGTCTTAGACACTCTTGGTATGTCATCTGAGGTATACTATGGGGTCCTTGGGTCCAGAACTAGAAATGTGATGTGACTCTGTGCTGTATGGCTTATAATGGGAAAAAATTAGTTTAACACCAAACACCTCGAAATGTAACAAATAGGATTCCGACATGTGCCTGGAGGCTGGATAGTCACTCTTGCTATATTACCTGAGATATATAATGGGGTCCTTGTGGCTACAGGGACCTGAAAACAGTCATGAGGGTTGATACTGAAAATTAGCAAAACTCGCTAATAGTGAGCACTTCTAGCGAGTTTTGCTAATTTTTCAAATAGCTCAGGCTGGATATCAAAGACACTGTTTGAGTGTACAAGACATAAATACACTTTATGTAAAGGTCAGATCTGATGCTTTCATGTGATCTATATACCTTTGATATTATCTGAAGTTTTTTTTTTCAGCTTCCAGCCAAGAGAAAGACATGATATTGTACCCGATTTTGAGCACCTTGGGCTGGGTGGAAGAAGAGACTTTGCCCCCTTAGACCCAGAAACTTCAAAAAGTCACCCCTCAAGGCCATAAATGGCCCATAGACACTCCTGCCATGAAATCTGAGGTATACTAGGGGGCCCTGGGGTCAATACCTAGAAATATGACCTGACTCTGAGGACTTAGAATGGAAAAATAAGTTTGACCCCAAACACCTCGAAATGTTACAAATATGAGTCAAAGGTGTGCCTAGGGGCTAGAAATGGACCCTAGCCACTCTTGCTATGTCACCTGGGATATACTATCAGGTCCTGGAGTCCACTGGAACCCGCAAACAGTCATGAGTGTTGATCAGACCAAGACCAATCCGGGCTCGCCCGGCCACTTTGGTGACTCTAGATAACCATGGGCCAATCACACGTCCCCGTGACGGCGACGATTCATTTGGATGTCTGCCCTATCAACATTCGATGGTACTTTCTGTGCCTACCATGGTGACCACGGGTAACGGGGAATCAGGGTTCAATTCCGGAGAGGGAGCCTGAGAAACGGCTTCCACTTTCAAGGAAGGCAGCAGGCGCGCAAATTACCCACTCCCGACTCGGGAGGTAGTGACGAAAAATAACACTACAGGACTCTTATGAAGCCCTGTAATTGGAATGAGTACACTTTAAATCCTTTAACGAGGATCCATGGCTTTGAGAGGCACAGGTGCAAGTGTCAAAATGGTGACAAAAGATTTTGTGGCCCCTGAACAAATCATACTTGGTGAGATTTACCTAGTGATCAATGCAAGCAATTTCAGATAGAGACATAATTTAAACACCACATTGTTCCTAGTCTTGTGCTACTTACCCATGTGAAATATCATGTATGTGTCATATTGGAAAGTAGTCAAAATGTGAAGTTGAATGTATGATGTTTTTAAATTACGTCACATGTTCGAAAAAAAATGCCTTACATTTTGTTCCATAATTCTTAAACCATACAATCTGGATCCATAATTCAAAGTGCAGCATAAAGCTAACATCATGTGACAGTCATGTTTTCATTTTAATGCCTGTGCCATGCTTAGAAGTGGTGAGAATCATTCAGTGATTAAATGCATGTTTTTAAAATTTTCTCTCCAGTTTTTGCAAAATGTTTCACGTATATTGTGTCATCGGTCATGATCCATACTAGATAGAGCTTGATTTCCAACTGAAACACATTCTATAGCACAGTCTACTACAGTGTGCCATTTTAAATGCATGTGAATCACACACAAGGTACATAAAATGCAATTTGAATCCATATGGGGGGATTTTCAATTTGCGGCCATCTGGTTGCCCCATTGAAATGGATAGGATATACTACAGGGTATATGGTGCACTATAATTCTTGAAGCGTATGAGGTACTGACTTAATTTAAATTGCAGTATGTAGCTAAGACATGTACACTTTATAGTGCCAACTCTGATGTTTGTGGCTTATAGGGACAAGGTACAAATCAAGTGTAAGCTTCAGGTAGGTTTTTCTTTTTCACTTTCATGTACGTTGAAAAACACTTTATGCTTTTGGCTATAATTCACAATCTATAAATGATAGAAACATAATTTAAACAACACTGTGTTCCTCGTCTCGTGCTACTTACCCATGTGAAGTATTGTGTATGTGGCATATTGGAAAGTTGTCACAATGTGAAGTTGAATGTATGATGTTTTTCAATTGTGTCACATGTTCAAAAAAGTATGCCTTACATTTTGTCCGATAATTCTAAAACCATACAATCTGTATCCATAATACCAAGTGCAGCATAAATCTACCGTCATGCCACTGTCCTGTGTCACTTCTCATGCATGTGGAATGTTTAGAAGTAATAGGAATCATTCCCTGATTCCATTCATGTTTTTAGAATGCTGCCTCCAGTTTTGGGGAAATGTGTCACATATATCGTGTCATAATTCATGATCCACACTAGATAGAGCTTGTTAGAATTGGGGGTCTTTGGTTGGTGCAGTGCAGCACTGGCGACAAGCAGGGACCCTCTCCTCCAAGTCCGGGCAAAGGATTACTCCCAGAAATAACCCCTGCTCACCCTCTAGGTAGTGTGGCGCAAGCAGTCTAGGCTAAACTCTGGAGTACATAGGGTTAAACATTTGCAGTATCACACACAATAACCATCAACCCAACACACAATGACACTAGACTGTATTTTTGTAAAAATATCTTCTTTATATATATTTTTAAAGCAGGCTTGTAAATACGGTCTTGGTACAAAAAATGGTTCCAGTTACTTGTAAGTAGGTTGCCACAGTTCTTTGTTCAGCATTTCAAAAATAGTGTTAAAAAGTATTCTTTGGGGCCTTCTGCCCAGTTTCCCCAAGGTACAATGTTCTCTAGTGCTTCTGGGGGCTTCTCAGCGCCTCTGTGTGCCTCCTGTGAGAAGATCGGGCCCGGCCTGCCAGAGCTCACGCTTCTCGCGTGAGCGGCGAAGGGCATGACCGGGGCTGGCTCTCAGGATGAGTCACAGACTGTGTGGGACTCGCTGCAGAGGGGGCGCCGGCCACAGGGAATGTCATGGGGGGCCTCGGGGGGCCAGGAGCGGTGCGAGCCTCACTGAAGAGGGGAGGCTTGTGCCAAGGTGCAGACTGCAGCTGCCGGGCTCCCGGGGCACAGAAGGTCACAGAGGGCGGTGCGAGCTTGGCAGGCAGGACGCTCGCACCGCGGGGGCAATCACAGTACCTTAGAGATCCTTGAAGAGGTTCGAGGCGGCAAGGTCAAGGTTGGCTCAGGGTCCGCATCACGGTGTCTTCCTTCCTGGGCCAGTCAGAGCGGCGGCTCGGCTCGGGCTTGAAGGTTGGCGTTGCGGCGCGGGCCGGGCCAGAGAGATAAAGCGCCTCGAGTCCTGAGAGAGGGGGCACACGCTGGGGGCGGCAAACCAGCAGGGCACGTCAAGGGGGTCAAGACGGGCTTCTTCTGCACAGCGCGCCGCAGCCGCTCACAGACAGCGGCAGGCGCTTTCCCGGGCACAGGTCAAAGGGGGCAAGCAGGTGCAGGGCGAGGCCTCTCCTCACGGTGCGAGCTACGGCTCGTTGGGGCGACAGTCACGGTGCTTGGGCCAGCGAGGCTGGTCTTTGCGGTGCTTCTGGGGCCCTGGCAGGCAGCAGTCATGGTGCTTGGAGGGACGGTAGTGCCCTGGGCCTCTCAGGGGGCACGGCGAATGATCACGACGCGCTCCACTGTTCCCAAGTGGCAGTGCAGGGGAAGGCAACACTCACAGCAGTTCCTCTTTCAGGGGGTAGCGCCCAATGTTCCTGGGGTGCTGTTCAGGGGGCAAGTTCAACAGCAAGCCCTTGGAGATCTTTTCAGGCACAAGTTCAAAAATAAAGCAAAGTCTGTTCAGTCTTTCTCTCCTGCTCTCCTTCAGCAGCAAGGCACCCACCAAAGGCCAGTCTCTTGGGGTCAGAGTCAGTACTTCTCCATGCAGCTTCCAGGGTCCTTCTCTTCAGGCAGAGCTTCTTCTTTGTTGCGCAAACAGGATCTAATTTACAAGGAGCAGGGCTCCTACTTTTATACACCATTTCCTTTGTCTTTTCAGGCCAGGGGGGCCTTTGCATAACTTTATTCAGTCTCTGAGCACTTGTTGGGTGTACTCTGGCTGTTGCTTTCAGTGTGAGGGCAGGCACATCAGACGCTCCACAGGGAGGTGGAGCCAGCATTGTGTGGACAGGGGCAGCCAGGAGTACCTTGTTGACAGTGCTTTGCCCTTCCTGGGCCAGGTGCAGGCTGAGTCATCAGTCGCTCCCCAGGGGGGCGGAGCCAGCATTGTGGAGGCAGAGCACAGCCTGATTAAATGTCCAAGGCCACTCCTACCTCCCACTAAGGTGTAATCCTTGAATTCACCACCTGTCATCCCCCAGCCCTGTCACTCACACATCCCAGACAGCCAGATACACATACTAGCAGAGGCGGGCTGAAATGGTTAGGCAAGCAAATGCTAACT
This sequence comes from Lissotriton helveticus, assembly GCF_964261635.1. NCBI lineage: Eukaryota > Metazoa > Chordata > Amphibia > Caudata > Salamandridae > Lissotriton > Lissotriton helveticus. Next base: position 1,497,138,889 of record NC_136063.1, on the reverse strand, counting down.
TTCTAAAAGTAGCATTTGCAAACACAGGATATTAAAATAAACTTTAGTAAAAGAAGTATTTTATTGTTCTGAGTTCAGGCATACTAAACATTATTTTCTACCATGTTCCCTGAGCCTGCTGGGATTATAGAGTGTAATAATTCCAGCAGCCCATCTGGCCTAAAGGGAACAGGTAGCCTTACAATAGTGAAAAACGAATTTGGCAGTAATTCACTATTAGGACATGCCACACACACCAGAGCATTTCCTACCTTACACTTACAATGCACCCTGCCCTTGGGCCTACCATAGGGGTGACTAATATGAAGTTAGGGGAAGGTTTAGGGGCTGGCAAGTTTGTGCACTTGCCCAGCCAGCATGACAGTACCAGACTGCATGCAGGTTCTGCAATGGCAGACCCTAGACACATTTTAAGGCTGTTTTTAGTGGTAACAGTTAATCGGAGCGCTCAGCACAGTCAAGGTACATGTAGAAAATTACAAAGTAAGTATGGTGCTCAAAGGATGAGGGGGTTGGTTACCACAGCCCCAAAGATCAACCACAAGGGTAGAAACTATTTGATTGTTCATCCGAGCACTCGTTCAATATCACAAAGTCTTTGTGGTTTTCACCAATCCATTTAATATCCAAATCTTCAGTTGTATTCCAAATCATACATCCAAAATTTGATACGATGAAGCCAACACGTGTTTCGTCAGGTCTGTATGACCATTGACTTCCTCAGGGCTGCAACCCAAAATATCCACAATAAGTCACAATTTCTATACACAATATTCACAATATATCCAAAATATATCCAACTCTCCATTAGGTTTTCTAGAGAGAAAAAGAGGATACATCCACAAACCATTTTCTATACAAAATGCTCCATAGTAAGTGTTGAAAGAAAGAACATGTAAGCCAAAGTCGTGCTTGCATCAATAGTAACCTATACTTAAACATAGAGTAAAATCATGTAAAGAACTATCATTCTATTACAGTCATAGATCCTAGCTATGGGTCACCGGTGATGCCACAGATGCTAGGCCCACGCCCAATGGGATAAATATATCAATTTAATGAGTAATCACTCACCAGTAAATTATATCATATTATTGTGTAATAACTCAACAATATATATTGGTGCACAGTCATTAAAGACACCAATGTCACTATATTTCAGAGCCGCTATGGGTAGCCATCCTCAATTAAATATCTATACCATACGACCCTCACCTCCAAAACGTAGGTATCCAGAACCGAACTCCAAACTGTGTGTGAATATCTGTTTACGTAGTACCCTGCAATTGTTTAAAAAAATTTTTTTTTGTTGTCATCATTTTAAGGCTGCTTCTGTGGTTGGCGCAACCAGCGCTGCAGGCCCACTAGCAGTATTGGCATTCACAAGCCCTGGCACTCCTGGTGCACTTTACTGGGGACTGACAGTAAATCCAATAAACCAATCAGGTATACCAATCACAGTTATACTTTTCATAGAGAGCATTTGCACTGCGGCACGGGTTGGCCGTGGCGCAGTGCCCTGAGCGGCAGACACCAGCAAAAACATCTGAGGCACATCAGCAAAAAGTGGAAGGGAAACTCACGCCAAGGTGCCAGGTCTAACACGTGTCCCCTCCAGCTGAAATGTGGGGGGAACTACCCTTCCCCAGGGAGTTCCTCATCACTAAGGCGGAAAAACCTGGACAGACCGTCAGCATTGGCGTGATCTGTACCAGGGCGATGTTCCACCGTGAAGTCCATACCCTGTAGGGAGATGGACCACCTCAACAGTTTTGGGTTCTCACCCCTCATTTGCATCAACCATCTGAGGGGCCTGTGGTCTGTCTGAACCCGGAAGTGAGACCCAAACAAGTAGGGTCTTAGCTTCTTCAGTGCCCAGACCACAGCAAATGCTTCTCGCTCTATTGCACTACACCTACTTTCCCGGGGAAGTAACCTCCTACTGATGAAGGCTACAGGTTGGTCCCAGCCCTCCTCAGTCATCTGTGAGAGAACAGCCCCTACACCATTCTCTGAAGCGTCTGTCTGCACCAGAAATTCCTTGGAGAAATCAGGGGCCAAGAGCACGGGCGCCGTGCACATGGCAGTCTTCAGGGTGTCAAAAGCCTTCTGACAGGTGTCAGTCCAAATCACATTCCTGGGCTGCTTCTTAGAAGTCAGCTCTGTCAAGGGGGTCACAATAGTGCCATAGCCCTTGACAAAACTCCTGTAGTACCCAGTGAGCCCCAGGAAGGCTCTCACTGGAGTCTGGGTCTTGGGGGGTTCCCAAGTCAAGATAGTCTCAATTTTGGGTTGCAAGGGTGCCACCTTGCCCCTCCCCACTTGGTGTCCCAAGTACACCACTGAACCCTGCCCAATCTGGCACTTGCTTGCCTTGATTGTGAGGCCTGCCTTGCGCAGGGCCGTCAACACTTCCCAGAGGTGTCGCAGGTGTTCTGGCCAGGTGCCACTGAACACTGCGATGTCATCCAGGTAGGCGGCACTGAACTCATCCAGCCCAGCCAACACCTGGTTGACCAACTTCTGAAAGGTGGCAGGGGCATTCTTCATTCCAAATGGCATAACCCAGAACTGGAAATGCCCATCTGGTGTAGAGAATGCTGACCTCTCCTTTGCCCCATCGGTCAAGGCGATCTGCCAGTACCCAGACGTTAAATCAAACGTGCTGAGGAACCGGGCAGCCCCTAGCCAATCAATGAGCTCATCAGCTCTGGGGATAGGGTGCGCGCCAGTCTTGGTGACTGAATTGAGCACTCTGTAGTCCACACAGAACCGGAGTTCAGGTGTGGATCCCGGCGCAGCAGCCTTTGGGACCAAGACCACGGGGCTGGACCAAGGACTGCTGGAGGACTCAACCACCCTAAGAGCAAGCATCTTGGAGACCTCCTCCTTGATGCAGGCTCTGACCCTGTCAGTTACCCTGTAGGCCTTATGCCTCACAGGTAAGCTGTCTCCTGTGTCCACATCATGGACGCACCAATCTGTGACACCAGGAACCAGGGAGAACAGTTCTGGAAACTGCCCCAGCAATTGGCGGCAGTCTTCCTGTTGCTCAGGCGTCAGGGTGGGTGAGAGGTTAACTCCATCCACTGACCCATCTTTCTCAGAGGCTACAAAGAGGTCAGGAAGAGGCTCATTCTCCTCCTCCATCCCATCATCAGTTGCCAACAACATGCCCACTTCGGACCTCTTCAAGTGGGGCTTAAGGCGGTTAACATGTAGGACCCTCAAAGGGTTCCTGGGAGACTGCATGTCCACCAAGTAGGTGACAAGACTTTTGCGCTCCACAACCTCAAATGGACCTGTCCACTTATCCTGAAGTGCACAAGGGTCCACTGGGGCCAAGACCCACACCTTTTGTCCAGGTTGAAGCTCCACCAGAGTGGCATTCTGGTCGTACCACCGCTTCATCTCTTCCTGGCTGGCTTCCAGATTTGCCTCAGCAAGTTGCCTGAATCGCCTGGTCTGGTTTCTGAAGGCCAGCATGTAACTGTATACATTCTGGGGAGGTTTCCTGGAAGATTGCTCCCAGCCTTCCTTTACCAAACTCAGAGGTCCTCTCACTGGGTGACCATACAGTAGTTCAAAGGGGCTGAACCCTAGGGACTTCTGTGGCACCTCACAGTATGCAAACAGAAGGCATGGCAAGAGGACGTCCCACTGATGCCTCATTGGACCTTCTAGGCCCATGATCATGCCTTTCAGGTTTCGGTTGAATCTCTCAACCAACCCATTTCCTTGGGGATGGTAAGGGATGGTGAACTTGTAGGTTACACCACACTCTTGCCAAAGGGACTTCATGTACTTGGATATGAAGTTGGTCCCCCTGTCACTCACCACCTCTAGAGGGAATCCCACTCGTGAGAAAATTCCCATCAGTGCACGTCCCACCACGGGGGCCGTCACTGTCCTCAGAGGGATGGCTTCAGGGTACCGGGTGGCATGGTCCACCAAGACCAGGATGAACCTGTTGCCCATGGCTGTCTTGGGGTCCAGAGGCCCAACAATGTCAATACCCACTCGTTGGAATGGAGTACTGACCACTGGGAAGGGCTGCAGAGGAGCCTTGTGCTTCCCTCCGCTCTTACCACTTGCCTGGCAAGTCTGACAGGTTCTACAATGAGCGTCTGAGCTCTTGTGCATTTGGGGCCAGTAGAAGTGGGTGACAAGCCTGTCATAGGTCTTGTCCATCCCCAAATGTCCTGCTAACGGCACATCATGAGCCAGCCCCAGTAGGAAGTCTCTGAACTTCTGGGGTACCACCAGCACACGGGCTGACCCAGGTTCAGCAGCCTTAGGCTCTGAATACAGGAGGTCATTCTCCCAGTACACATAATGTGTCTTGGCCTGAACACCATTGGCCTGGTCTGCAGCCTGCTGCCGCATACCCACGAGAGAAGGGCATTCTTTCTGCTCCCTGCAGAATTCTTCCCTGGAGGGGCCTCCTTCTTGCTGCCAATGGGTCAGCTCAGGCAGGTCCCCCAGTTCAGCAATCTCTTCCCCAGTAGGCTCCAGGGCATCCCCCTCAAGGTCTGCTTCCTCCTGGGCCGTGGGAACTCCAGGGGCCGGTTTCCCGCGCCCCCTGCGCCTTCTCCCTAAGGCCGGTTCCTGGGCCTCTCCTTCAGGCCCCAGGACCTCTTGAGCACCCCTACTGGCTGCCATTGACCGGGTGGTCACGCACGCCCAGTCAGGCAGACCCACCATCCTCAGGTGAGTCGTCTTCTCCACCTTTCCCCAAGGGGAGTCTTCCAAGTCATTCCCTAGCAAACAGTCTACAGGCATGGCTTCCCTCACAAAGACCTGCAGAGTACCAGAGACCCCCCCACTCGAAGGGAACTTGAGCCATCGGACATTGACTCTCTGAGTTGTCAGCGTTGACAAACCTACAGTAGGCATGGGGTACAACCTGCTCTTGAGACACCAGGTGCTGCCTCACTGCAGTCACACTGGCTCCTGTGTCTCTAAGAGCCTCAGCTTTCCTACCATTGATGGTCACCACCTGCCCATATTTCTTAGTGTTAGAGGGCAGGTAGTTCTCAGGGAATATCTCACTGTCTCCTAGTGAGACTAGGGTCATCTGAACAGGATCTCCACCCCCAGGGACTACTACTTCTTCTCCCAAGTGAACACTAGTTACTTGTCGGGGGGAGCACCAGTGGGTGCTGTTTTACCAAACAGGTGACACTTGGGGTTACTGGCAATGTGCCCCGGGTCACCACATCTGTAACAATTGAAGGGCCCCTTTGGAACAGGTCTACCTGTCGGGGCCCCGTTCTGCTTCTGGGGTGGGGGAGGCTGAGAACCTTTCTGCTGGTTCCCTTGGGGATTACTTTGGGGGCCTTTAGGGAACCCTTTCTGTTTACCCCTACCCCCCCACTCTTCTGCTGGGGACCCTGTCCACCCTTGGCGGAGTCTCCCACTGGACCCTTGTGGACCCTGGTGCTGAGCCAGCGGTCCGCCTCCTCAGCAAGCTTCCTCGGGTTGGACAGCTTGCTATCAATCAGGTGCTGGCGTAGCTCAGGAAAACAATTACTAGACAAGTGCTCCCATGCAATTAAATCAAAGAGACCTTGAAAATCATTCACCTTATTACCCTTCACCCAACCATCCAGGGATCTGCAAAAAAAAGTCACATACTCCACATATGTACTCCCAGGAAGCTTAGTACAACACCTGAACCTCTGTCTATACATTTCAGGGGTAAGCCCATACCTGGTCATTAAGGCTTCTTTCATGCGGGGGTAGGAACTCTGTTCTTCAAGGGGCAAATCTAGGAGGGTGTCCCGCCCTTCGCTAAGGAACCTTCCCCACAACCCCGCTCCCCAATCCTTGTCAGGGACCCGGTGGGAGGACATGGCTACTTCATAAGCCCTAAACCACTGTCCTATGTCATCCCCCCTAAAGAACTCCTTAACTACATCCTTGGGGATGTACACCCTGGACTCTACCTGCACCGGCGTTGTGCTGCCACCAGAGGGAGGATGCTCCAAACTTTTCTCCTTTAGACTCATCTTCCTCAATTTCACTTCATGATCCATTTGGATTCTTCGCTCCTCCAGAGCCATTCTTTTGCTCTCAAGCTCCAGTTGGCCCTTCAATTTTAATTCTGCCAGCTTCATTTCATGATCCCTGGTTGCCTGTCTGTCTGCCAGCTCCTCTGGCGACAGGCCTCTGCCAAAGCTATGGATGCTGCCTTCTCTGTCAGGTATAACAATATCCTCAGGTGACTCCCTTAATTAAATCCAGGCTTTTAGGGCGCTGTGGAAATCCTCCTTGGTTTTGCACCCTACACGTGGAACCTTGAATTTCTTGACAAAGAAAATTAGCTCAGCTTTCTTGTAGTCGTCCAGTTTTGACACATCCCATTCTACCTCCAACACATCAGAGGTTACAGACACTGCCTTCTCTATGATGTTGGTGCCAGGCATGGTTTCAACAAAAGGGATCTTCTTCCAGCAAAAAAATAAAATAAAAAAAGTCTGTGGCTAAGTTACTGGACGGTAATCACTGTGCTAGAGTCAACAATCACTGCATGGACACTGCAAATGTAAATTTGTGATCCTTACCACTGCATCCAATGTTAGAATTGGGGGTCTCTGGTTGGCACAGTGCAGCACTGGCGGCAAGCAGGGACCCTCTGATCCAAGTCAGGGCAAAGGATTACTCCCAGAAATAACCCCTGCTCACCCTCTAGGTAGTGTGGCGCAAGCAGTCTAGGCTAAACTCTGGAGTACATAGGGTTAAACATTTGCAGTATCACACACAATAACCATCAACCCACCACACAATGACACTAGACTGTATTTTTGTAAAAATATCTTCTTTATATATATTTTTAAAGCAGGCTTGTAAATACGGTCTTGGTACAAAAAATGGTTCCAGTTACTTGTACGTAGGTTGCCACAGTTCTTTGTTCAGCGTTTCAAAAATAGTCTTAAAAAGTATTCTTTGGGGCCTTCTGCCCAGTTTCCCCAAGGTACAATGTTCTCTAGTGCTTCTGGGGGATTCTCAGCGCCTCTGTGTGCCTCCTGTGAGAAGATCGGGCCTGGCCTGCCAAAGCTCACACTTCTCGCGTGAGCGGCGAAGGGCACGACCGGGGCTGGCACTCAGGATGAGTCACAGACTGTGTGGGACTCGCTGCAGAGGGGGCGCCGGCCACAGGGAATGTCAGGGGGGGCCTCGGGGGGCAGGAGCGGTGCGAGCCTCACTGAAGAGGGGAGGCTCGTGCCAAGGTGCAGACTGCAGCTGCCGGGCTCCCGGGGCACAGAAGGTCACAGAGGGCGGTGCGAGCTTGGCAGGCAGGACGCTCGCACCGCGGGGGCAATCACAGTACCTTAGAGATCCTTGAAGAGGGTCGAGGCGGCAAGGTCAAGGTCGGCTCAGGGTCCGCGTCGCGGTGTCTTCCTTCCTGGGCCAGTCAGAGCGGCGGCTCGGCTCGGGCTTGAAGGTTGGCGTTGCGGCGTGGGCCGGGCCAGAGAGATAAAGCGCATCGAGTCCTGAGAGAGGGGGCACACGCTGGGGGCGGCAAACCTGCAGGGCACGTCAAGGGGGTCAAGACGGGCTTCTTCTGCACAGCTCGCCGCAGCCGCTCACAGACAGCGGCAGGCGTTTTCCCGGGCACAGGTCAAAGGGGGCAAGCAGGTGCAGGGCGAGGCCTCTCCTCACGGTGCGAGCTACGGCTCGTTGGGGCGACAGTCACGGTGCTTGGGTCAGCGACGCTGGTCTTTGCGGTGCTTCTGGGGCCCTGGCAGGCGGCAGTCACGGTGCTTGGAGGTACGGTAGTGCCCTGGGCCTCTCAGCGAATGATCACGACGCGCTCCACTGTTCCCAAGTGGCAGTGCAGGGGAAGGCAGCACTCACAGCAGTTCCTCTTTCGGGGGTAGCGCCCAATGTTCCTGGGGCGCTGTACAATGGGGGCAAGTTCCACAGCAAGTCCTTGGAGATCTTTTCAGGAGTTTGGCACAAGTTCAAAAATAAAGCAAAGTCTGTAAAGTCTTTCTCTCCTGCTCTCCTTCAGCAGCAAGGCACCCACCACAGGCCAGTCTCTTGGGGTCAGAGTCAGTACTTCTCCATGCAGCTTCCAGGGTCCTTCTCTTCAGGCAGAGCTTCTTCTTTGTTGCGCAAACAGGATCTAATTTACAAGGAGCAGGGCTCCTACTTTTATACACCATTTCCTTTGTCTTTTCAGGCCAGGGGGGCCTTTGCATAACTTTATTCAGTCTCTGAGCACTTGTTGGGTGTACTCTGGCTGTTGCTTTCAGTGTGAGGGCAGGCACATCAGACGCTCCACAGGGAGGTGGAGCCAGCATTGTGTGGGCAGGGGCAGCCAGGAGTACCTTGTTGACAGTGCTTCGCCCTTCCTGGGCCAGGTGCAGGCTGAGTCATCAGTCGCTCCCCAGGGGGGCAGAGCCAGCATTGTGGAGGCAGAGCACAGCCTGATTAAAAGTCCAGGGCCACTCCTACCTCCCACTAAGGTGTAATCCTTGCATTCACCACCTGTCATCCCCCAGCCCTGTCACTCACACATCCCAGACAGCCAGATACACATACTAGCAGAGGCGGGCTGAAATGGTTAGGCAAGCAAATGCTAACTTTCTAAAAGTAGCATTTGCAAACACAGGATATTAAAATAAACTTTACTAAAAGAAGTATTTTATTATTCTGAGTTCAGGCATACTAAACATTATTTTCTTCCATGTTCCCTGAGCCTGCTGGGATTATAGAGTGTAATAATTCCAGCAGCCCATCTGGCCTAAAGGGAACAGGTAGCCTTACAATAGTGAAAAACGAATTTGGCAGTAATTCACTATTAGGACATGCCACACACAGCAGAGCATGTCCTACCTTACACTTACAATGCACCCTGCCCTTGGGCCTACCATAGGGGTGACTAATATGACGTTAAGGGAAGGTTTAGGGGCTGGCAAGTGTGTGCACTTGCCCAGCCAGCATGACAGTACCAGACTTCATGCAGGTTCTGCAATGGCAGACCCTAGACACATTTTAAGGCTGCTTCTGTGGGTGGCGCAACCAGCGCTGCAGGCCCACTAGCAGTATTGGCATTCACAAGCCCTGGCACTCCTGGTGCACTTTACTGGGGACTGACAGTAAATCCAATAAACCAATCAGGTATATCAATCACAGTTATACTTTTCATAGAGAGCACTTGCACTGCGGCACGGGTTGGCCGTGGCGCAGTGCCCTGAGCGGCGGACACCAGCAAAAACATCTGAGGCACATCAGCAAAAAGTGGAACTGAAACTCACGCCAAGGTGCCAGGTCTAACAGAGCTTAATTTGCATCTGCAACACATTCTATAGCATAGCCTACTACAATATGATAATTTAAAGGCATGTGGTCTACACAGAAGGCACACAAAATGGAAGGTGAATCCATATGAGGCGATTTTCAATTTCCGGCCATCTGGTTGCCCAATTAAAATAGATAGGATATAATACATAGCAGAATGTGCCCTATAATTCTTGAAGAATATAAGTTAAAGACTTAATTCCAATTGCAGGTTGTAGCTGAGATATGTACGCAGTATTGAACCAATACTTATTCATGTGCCCCACATAGAAAGTACATGAAATGGAAGTTGAATCCATACGAGGCGATTTTCGATTTCCGGCCATCTGGTCACCCAATTCCCAAACATTATTGTTAATAATTTAGTGTGTTTTTATGCTATTTAGCTAATAATGAATGAAACAGTTTCTTAACATGTGCATAATGAGATAGTAAATAGAAAATAATGAAAATGTATTGGTAAAGCGTATTTTGGTAGACTTTAAAAATCCCCATTGAAATACACATGCATCACCAATGCTGCAGTGAAAATAACACATAGAGATGTTTTTTCTTTTGTTTATGAAGCCTAATGTGAAGGCAAGTCACACCTATGTTTTACTTTGAAAAATTCTCTTTCCTAAAATGTATGGCTTTACCTTGTTTTTTTAAAATAGCTAACAAAACAATTTTGAAAGTCGCTTATAAAATAGTGAGTGTAAATGCTATTTTGCTTTTTTTTTCAGCTTGAGGTTCATTTTAATATGAGTCTTAATTTGATGTATCACTTTCCCTAGTAAACAATTCCCAAAGTCTATTTTTTCCATTTTTCCCAAGCTCAATGATAAAAACATGCATCACCAATGATGCAAAAAGTCAAGTCCGAATATTCAAACAGCAATACAAAATTAAGAGAAATAGATATTTGAAAAATTCCTTTTGTTTATGTGGCCTTATGTCCAAAGGCTTCTAACAAGAGCATTTTTTTGAAAATCGGGCGATTTAAAAAAAATCTGCAAACTTTTTTTTCTCTAAAAAAAGTTTAAAAAACTGCATTTTAGTGTAAAAAAGTGACCGTACAATATTCTTTCACCAAATAAAGTTATTTTTGACTCAGAATACACTTAGGCTTCAGGTCAATGTGTTTTGGTTTGGGGGAGGGCGCCCAGGGTAAAAAAACACCTTTGGGGAAAATGCATCACTGGTGCTGCTCGCTAGAAAAAATGGTACCCCAATATTTTTTTCTGAAAAAGGGGGGTGCATATGAAAGAGGGCGTCAAAATATTATGGGCCTTAAATCATCCCATCATCATTCCTGGGATGATTTAAGGTCCTGGTTCCATAGCTGTATGGTTAATACTACAATCTACAGTGGGGTGATATTTTCCTGATCAGCTGGTACGAGTGGACATGGCTGGTTGAGGTTCCCTATATAAAGATGTCCAACACTGGTGCGGTGACCGAGTGGTGAACCCTGATGAATCTGCCATAAAATCTATTGTGCAGTGAAACATGTTGGTTACAGGTAGTGGTATGCGACAGTAAGCTACCATCCTTTTTAATTCACCAGCACCCACTAGAGTTAGTAATAAAGTTGTACAATTGGTGTGTCTGTTGATTTTACTCTCACTTCTCTGTGTTTGTCACAGCAGGGAGCTATCCATTTAGCTTCTTGTTCAGCACCTATCTGTTTGCACAATTTGTTTTGGACACATTTCTTTTCGGAAAAGGAATGGCAACCGATGATGAGAAAGGGGCATAGAATTGGTAACTGAAAAGACTGGAGGTACGCAGGGTGAGGAGATGAAGTAGGTTTAATAGTAAATTCAACCCCACAGGTATCAAGGACCAACTTCATCAGCAACCAAGTAACATCTCTCTGCCACATGGATTCTACATTCCAGAATCCAGTAGGCAAGTCATGAAGCATTTGCATATAAAGGAACATGCACATTAATAAGATATAACATATCTCCTTTCCTAATTGATTAAAAACAAAAACTAAGCAAACAAAATAAATCTATTCTAAGAGAGTAAAATTAATATCCAAACAAGGAAAGAAAACAAATTGAGAAGAGTATGAAATTAAGTTGACATCAATTTGAACTTGCATTAGATAGAATGCTTGCTAAGAGGAAGCATCGTATGGAAACATTAAGTACACTTATAATATTTCATCCAAATTGGTTTAGATTTAGGACGAACACATCTCCCCTTCACATCTGAAACCAAATCTGAAGATTTTGCAGAATTAGATTCTGAATTGCTACATCGTTGACTTGTAAAGAGCTTACACTCCAAATCATTACATTTTGTTACATTCCTCACATTCCATTTTTTCCATCATTAAGTTTGATTATATTACCAACTGTATAAACAATTTGTTTAGGTTTGGACCATTTGGAAGAACCAGGTTTCTTGTTCTCCATACGTTGTGTGCGTACCCAATCACCACTTTTAAAAGGTTTCAATGACGTCTTAACTCTAACATTATGGTCATGAACATATTTTTCTTGGTACTTTTGTACTTTATCTAATATTTTTGTACCATCCTTGGCTGTAATGTCATCTTTCTTAAACATCCAAGAGGGTTTGACTTTGGAACCTGCCTCACGTCCCTTTAAAAGAATAAAAGGAGATATCCCAGTAGCAGTGTGTGGAGTGTTCCTATAAGACCATAACATGTTTTTAACGGCATTTTTGCAGTTATCACCATTGTTGTTAGCAAGTTGAATACTTTCCTTCAAAACTCGGTTAAATCTTTCTACTAAACCGTTTTCTCTTGGGTTATAGACTGAAGTAGTGTTATGTTTAATGCCAACCATTTTAAGATAATTAGCGAATTCATTTGCTATAAATTGCGGACCATTATCTGAAAGAATTACACTTGGATATCCTTCTCTCCAAAAAATTTCCTCGCAAAAATCAATAATGTTGGATGCCTTAATGTCTTTTACAAAAGCAACTTCAGGCCATTTGGAATGGAAATCTACTAAGACTATGGCATATTTGTCTTCAATTCCTTTCACATGAAAAGGGCCACATATATCTATGGCAAGCTTGTCTCACGGTTTGTCAGGAAAGGATGTTGCATCAACCGTGGTTTCTTGTGATTTGTGAGATTTATCACTGCACTTGCATGCTACACAATTCCTGACACATCTTTCTATATCTTTGTCCATGCCCATCCACCAAAAATCATTCCTAGCTCTCCTTTTCATGCTGGTCATGCCACTATGTCCTTCATGCAATAAATTTAACATCTTTTCTTTTAGGGAAGAAGGCACTACTAACCTGTCACCTCTTCTAAGAATACCATCAACAATTGATAATTCTCCCCATACCATCTTGTAATCAGTTAAATCAGTTTTGTTCAGAACATATGGATCTACTCCTTCATGCAACTTTTTGATCACAAGCTGTAAAACGTCATTCATAGCTACAGCTTCTATCCATTCTTGCTCTTTCACAGCATTGTTGCATGATTCCTCAATGTTGGCAAATAACCACTCATCCCTGTCATCATCTACACTGACAGTATCACTATTTAGTGGAAGACGGGAAAGACAGTCAGCATTGATGTTTTTGTGACCTGGTACATATTTTATCTTGAAATTGTATTCTTGCAGTCTGTAAGACCATTTTGCTATCCTAGGTGTGGCTTTTGAAGCTACTAATCACAAAAGGGAGGTCCCAGGGGTATATTAAAGACTCTACCTGTTGAATCCCCTGAACAGAATTGACACCAACAAAAATCAACAGAGAGTCCACACACACTAACAAAGTACCCTGAAACAAAATACTAAGGAAAAGTTTATCAAAAACGAGTTCCCATCAGTACACCATCGAGACCGCCCTTCATCATCTGGGATCTCTTTAGACACATATGCCTATTGCTGTTAAAGGTGAAAAAACCTGCACTGGCTGTTAACAAACCATGTACCAGGAAAAACCACAGCAATTATATAGGATGTGAAAGAAGACGTGTCTGGTGGAGTACTGAATAGCAGTGCAAAGAAAAAGTGTATGTGAAAAGAATAAGAAAAGGGGTTCTAAAATTAGGTAGTGTTCAGGGACAACAATTTTAATAACCATCGTCACACTCCTAAATCAATAAAAACAGTGCAATAAAGTGGCGTAACAAATAACCACTTGGTAGATGTATAAGGTCGACATGTTTCTGCAGTCCATAAGAGTCTCGAGATCTCCTGCTGCTTCCTCAGGACCAATTAGTGCTACTGCTAGATAAGATCTAAAGGATCAAAAGATAAATAAATAAACCATATCACCTGAATAGTGTAGGTTACTGTGTAAACATCTTCCCATCCTAAATATAAGAAGAAAAAGTGTAAATGCGAATCACTGAAAATTATCAGAGAATAGCTGAGTACAGTGTGAGACATACAAATAGCATGCAATATTATGCATACAAGAACATGTGATGCCAGTCAAGTATAATTAATGGCCGGCACATGGACCGTCTAAGTCAGTCACCACTCACCAGAATGTGAGTATACAACATAAGGTTCACTCACCCACTCGATGGGAAGGGAAAGCCCCACCTCACCTGGCGCGAGCTCAGGTAGATGGATGCACCGCACTAAAAAGAAGATAACACAAACATTGATGTAAGTAACACCTGCTGGTATTCCCGGGCAAACCAGTCTTCACATGCGCCACCTCTAGCGCCAACCAACACAAGCCAAACAGTCAACAATCTGGCCGCTTACATCTCTAGTTACAGAGGGTATGTTCATTGGAGCTGTAAGCTTCCAAACCACTCATTCAGGATTACAGCATATTCAGCGTGCTAACAGCGTGGTTAGGCTCTCAAATGTTGTCCCTGTTGCTGCACACTCAATCGTTATCATTACTCCACATAGGTCTCGAGGCAGAAACGCCTATACGTGGGAACTATAGAGCTTTCTGCTTCCACAGCCACTCGTTTCTGACCCCAGCTATTTTAGTATGCTGACGGCGTAATTACGCTCTCTAATGCAATACCTCCCGCTGCACACCCAGTCAACTTTTGTCAGATTCTGAAGTAGTAAGAAAATGCAGGGCAGCTCACCTATCCGTCGGTACACCGGTTGTCCCTCTAAGCTCTGTCTTGGGGAGGAACCGACTCGGTGTACCGGGAGGTGTATATGTAAACAGCCAGCTTCCGCGTCAGGCAGAGGGCATGTACAGACGTGCACCAAACGCGGTGATGTCACCCGCAGCGCGACAGGCGCGCTGTTGCCCATAGGGAAATGTAGTTTTCCCAGGCATTTGCAGGCTCAAGAGTAGGTTCGAATCCCGGCCGGGCACCAAATCTCAGCCTTGTTGAATGGGTCTTCCTAAATTATAAAATCATGGTCGTGATAGCCCAATTATAAGAACTATCGACTTCATTAGCAGAAAAAAGATGATCTTCAATCCTTAATTAAAGAAGAAGAGCAGAGGCAAGTAATCCCAAATAGTCAACCCTTCAAGATGCACCACCAGGCTAACCACTCCGAAATAGCTATTCACACTACACCGCAATAGTTGTAGCGAGTGTGTGAGTGAAAACACTATGTGGCATTCCCACCATTATATACATGATATTAATTACAAATTTGTACATCAGATTGGGATGCCTCATATAGTATGTCAGAGAAGTATTTCAACTATTGTTACAGATGACACATGCACTCAAGCTCAACTGTTGCTTAAATACAGGTGCTGGGTCAGATCTTGAACAATTGAGTTCATGAAGAACTGTGGTATGTGGGAGGATGCCTACTGTTTATAACGACATCCACGGAATGTCATCATTTAACCCAAATACATCACTCCGAAGTCTGTAAACCCATTTCTGTTCACATTTGAACAGAAATTTAGAGATGTCAGTTACAGAGGGAGGAATCCATGGTTGGTCCAATACAGTCCACGAGATGTCTGCGGGCTGGTGACCCACTTGTAGGAAGTGGTTCGTCAATTTCGTTGCTTGTTTACCACAACGAATTGAACTCTTATGCTCAGAAATTCTGGTTTTGATTTTTCTGGTGGTCATCCCCACGTAGTTCAGTTTGCAGGGGCATGTTATTAGGTAGATTAGGTTCAAACTATTGCAATTGGTGAACCTTCTCAGTTGCCATGGTCTGTTAGTGCCAATGTCAATAGTGAGTGTTTTCTTGGTTTGTGGACAAGCCGCACAGCTACCACAAGGATGGTGTCCATTAACTGCGGGTAAGTCCCATAGGGTACCGACCGCTCGGGGAATTGAAGTTTTCGGTCTAGTATGAACCAGCTGGTCTCTCAAATTACGGCCTCTCTTGAAGGCAAACAAGGGGGGAGGTATTGAATCCGTGCCCGTGTTTAAGATCTTCCAATGTTTGGAAACAATGTTTTTAATTTTGTTGGACAGAGTGCTGTATGTGTTCACACAGGTGATCCTCTCTTGTTGTACTTTCTGGGGTAGTATTTCTAACAGGCTTTCCCTATTGTTGTTAGCTGCCCGTTTCCTCGCACGACTGATGAGGTGTTTCGGATATTTCTTTTCCCGTAGATTAACTTCAAGAGTTTGGGAGTGTTCACAAAAAGCTGACTTGGTTGAACAATTCCTCTGGATACGAAGAAATTGCCCAAAGGGTAAATTATCCCTCAGTGATTTTGGGTGGAAACTCTCATAGTTGAGCAAGGAATTCCTTGCCATTGGTTTCCTATATAGTTCGGACTGCAGGCCTCCTCCTGATGCAGAAATTAGCAAGTCCAGAAATGGCAGCTGATGTTTATGAAACTCAATCGTGAATTTGAGGAATTGATTCCTTTCATTCAACCAGGTATGAAAGAGACGAAGATCGTCTACCGTTCCCCGCCATACGACAAAAATGTCGTCGATGTATCTTTTCCATACTCGCAGACACTGTAGATGGGGATTAGTGTCTGCGAGTACGTGTGTTTGTTCGAAAGTATGGACATACAGCTTTGGTAGTAAAAATATCAATTAGGGGTCTGTGATCTGTCCATAACTCAAACTCTGTACCCCAGATAAATGTCTTAAAGTGATCTACCCCCCACCAACACGCTAGGGCTTCCTTTTCAATCACTGAATATGATGGTTCAGCTCCTTTAAGGGTGCGAGAAGCAAAAGCGATGATTCTCTCAATACCTTCATTATCTCTTTGCATTAGAACAGCACCTAAACCATACGCACTTGAATCAACCACAATAATTGAGGCATGACAAGGATCATATGGTTTCAAAGAGACTGCATTGGTTATATCTTTTTTGATCTTATCGAAAGCCTGTTGACATAATGTAGACCAATTAAATGACAAACCCTTCTTCATTAACAATCTCAAATCATGTACTTTGTCAGCAAAGTTAGGAACAAACTTGGAATAATATTCCGCAAGTCCCAAAAAGGACCGCAGCTGATCTTTATTAACTGGATGCGGAGCTTTTTCTATGGCATCTAACAACTTCATTTTTGGCTTGACTCCATCATTGGATAATGTGTGGCCAAGATAGTTGATTTGTTTCACTCCAAACTTACATTTTTCACCGCACACAGTTAACCCAGCATCCTGAAGTTTACCAAGAACACTATGTAATTTTGTTTTCATGTGAACATGAATCATTACCCCAAATCAAAACGTCATCTTGAAAAATTCTTACATTTTTTTTATTTTTCAAGATATTGCACATAACCCTTTGAAACACTGAAGATGCAGAGGCCAAACCAAACGCCATTCTTAAGTACTGGGAGGCACCTTCGGGAGTAATGAACGATGTTAAATGTTTAGAATCCTCGTGTAACTTAATCTGATGATATGCATTTGACAAATCAATGGAAGAAAAATACATAGCACCCTTTATACTAGATATCATTTCATTGATGTGTGGAAGGGGATAACGGTCAACCCAAATATTTTTATTCAAATCCCTCAGGTCCACACACATCCTAATTTTTCCATTAGATTTTCAAGCCAAAACTATAGGACTAAGCCAATCAGAGGCTTCGATAGGCTCAATTACTTTGGCTTCACATAATCTATTCAATTCTTCCTTCAATGGCTCTCGCAAAGCAAATGGCACATTCCTCACTTTGTGAACAACTGGATTGCTGTCTGATTTAAGGATGATTTTGTGTTCAAACTTAACTAAACATCCAAGATTTTTGCTGAACAGTTTTGGAAATATAGATTCCCATTTTGAGAAATGTATGTCTTCAGTTAATAAGACTTGATCAATATGATCTTGGGATAGTAGTACTTGATCAGGATGGTTGGGATCTAATATCAAACCCATTTTCTTTGCATCTTTCCACCCTAATAAGGCACGTCCTTGCTCAACTACATATACAGGACTTAAGCAGGATCTTCCCTTGAATGTTAATTGAGCATCATAATACCCCAAGATAGGTAGCTTTATACCACAATACCCTTTTGGAGACGCAATCGAGTAGATTAGAGCTGGCTTACTTCCATTTTCCCACATGTATCTATCTATGATGGTATATGGTGAACATGAATCCGCCCACAGTGCCATGTCATCATCATTTATCCTCACAATACATTTGGGAGGTTGATAATCATCTGAAATTTCACACACAGATTCATCTTGTATAACCATCACTTCAATTTCACTTTTACTATTTACATTATCATCATCTTCACTATCCTCTTGTGGTTCGATAAAGTTAACTGAACGTTTCCAATTACTATTATCGCCAGTGCGGCACCACTTAGCAAAATGACCAATTTTCTTGCATTTGCTACAAGTAACTTTAATAGCAGGACATTTATTGAAGTCAGCAGTATGTTTCTGACTGCCACATCTGAAACATATACGCCTACTAAAATTACCTTTATTTTTTAAGAAATTAATTTTTGTATCTTTGTTATCAGATCTAAGTTCAGTTTTAGTTTTGCTACTGCTTATAACACTAACACTGCCGGATTCATCATTATCTTTCTGTTGAGAAGAACTTAATTCTTTAACATAATGAGATGTGTTTTCCATTTTTCTAGCAGTATCTAAGGTTTTCTGCAATGAAGGATTTTTAAGTTCAAGTAAACGTTCTTGAATTTTTATGTTTCTAATTCTATTAATAAATTGATCTCGAATTATTTCTTCGTGTAAATCTTTGAATTTGCAGGTTATAGCTAATGATCTCAAACAAGCTACATATTGTTGGACATTTTCTCCTTGTAATTGTGCCCTGGAGAAAAACTTATGTCTCTCTGCCACTATGCTGGTTTTTTTTTCCATAGTTTTCTTCCAACGCTTTTAAAGCTTCAGAATAAACATCTATAGATGCATCGTTAGAACTAGTTTCACTGGTTTCACTACTTTCATCCACAGTGTCAACAACAGTAGACACTACACGATTTATTACAGGTAGGGTTTTCAGAACTTTTCTTCCTTCTACACCTAAATTGTGTTTAAGTAAGGCTAACTTCCTAGAGGGTAAAAACACGTCACCACCTATAGCTTCTAAGTAGGTTTCAAACGATTCAGACCAATCCTCCCAGTTCATGGAAGGAGAACCTGGATTTTGAAGGAATTTGGGAGGAGCAGTGACAGAAGAGTTAACATCCATTATAGCCAAATTTAGTTAATTTCAATATATCTAAAGAAAATAATAAACGTATTTATAATTGTGCACAAAAGGAAAAATAAGTTAACTTGTTGATTAATATGAAACAGTTTAAATACTTCAAAGTGTTGAATTCAATTATAATGCTTCAATGTTTTATGCGATTCTTTTATCATTAATGTAGTTCACCTGCTGTTAAGATAATTGTAATGTTGTTAGTTGATATCGTTCGATGTTATAACTCCGCTTTTGTACTCATAAATGTTAAAGACAAGGTTCCGCTTTTGTATCTCCAAAATTGCCGAAAACGATGTTTCCGTGTTTGCCGACATACACTATTTGTGTATGGTTGTCATGGTAATCAAAGATGGCCGCCGTGCGTCGAGGATGCGCTGCTGCGTGTACAGCGTTATGATGTAAGATGATGCGCTGAGGCGTGATGATGCGCGATGATTGAGATGAAGATGACGGTGAAACAGAATGCCGAGATGAGCGTGCGGCGCTCTTGAAAAATCACTCAGCACGCGATTGAATTTCGTAAGTAAACACAAGCGTTTACAACTTGGGCAATGTCAATTTCGTTCTCGTTTTTACAGTTTTAAAGACATATGCTGAAACTTAAATTCAATTTCAAGATGAAAAGAGTGAGAGTTAAAAATGCTCTTTGTATAAAGCGCAATGTTCATTCATTTAAGAGTTGTAGACGATATCTAGTTGTGGAGATAGTCAGTTGGATGTTTAGTATAGTAGTTAAAGAGGATATCAGGAGAATCCTTTTTTTTTTTTTTTTTTTTTAGACGGAGACGATAAAGGTGGGAATATTCAAAAGTACCTTGTTGTTGTAGATGTCAGCCTGCGGGTTGAAATTTTTCAATGTCTTTCCCGTCTTCCACTAAATAGTGATACTGTCAGTGTAGATGATGACAGGGATGAGTGGTTAATTGCCAACATTGAGGAATCATGCAACAATGCTGTGAAAGAGCAAGAATGGATAGAAGCTGTAGCTATGGATGACGTTTTACAGCTTGTGATCAAAAAGTTGCATGAAGGAGTAGATCCATATGTTCTGAACAAAACTGATTTAACTGATTACAAGATGGTATGGGGAGAATTATCAATTGTTGATGGTATTCTTAGAAGAGGTGACAGGTTAGTAGTGCCTTCTTCCCTAAAAGAAAAGATGTTAAATTTATTGCATGAAGGACATAGTGGCATGACCAGCATGAAAAGGAGAGCTAGGAATGATTTTTGGTGGATGGGCATGGACAAAGATATAGAAAGATGTGTCAGGAATTGTGTAGCATGCATGTGCAGTGATAAATCTCACAATTGAGTGATTACACGACCTTGCCCCAGCTGAGTGATCAGCCAGATGTGTCAGTTTGGATGGCCAGCCAGGGGTGGCAAAAGATATGCTGCAGCCCCTGGTAGGCCTTGGATGCACCTATGCCCTGGGTACCTATAGTACTCTGTACAGAGGCTCATAAGGTGACCCAATCCCAATTGGTGATGTACCTAAAGTACTTGGTTGTGAATTTAGAGAGAGAACAGCAGGGCTGTGGGTCTGATTAGCAGGCCAACAGCCACATTAGGTCAAAAACCAGTGAATTAAAAAGCAAAGAAATGGGGTGACCATAGGATAGCAGACCCTACTCTACTACATAACCCCTCCCAAACACAGGGACATTAAACTAAACCTTGACCAGATAAGTCTTCATGTTCTAAGTGGAAATACCTGGAGAGACCATCTGCATTGCCATGGTCAGTCCCTGGTCTGTGCTCCACTGTAAAGTCCATCCCCTGTAGGGAAATGGACAACCTGAGCAGTTTGGGATTTTCACCCTTCATCTGATTTAGCCACAAGAGGGGCTGAATCTTGAAGTGAGTGCCAAACAAGTATGGTCTCAACTTCTTCAGGGCCCAAACCACAGCAAAGGCCTCCCTCTCAAAAGCTGACCAACGTTTCTCTCTAGGGGTCAGCCTTCTGTTAATGAAAGCAATGGGCTGGTCTTGACCATCTACATTAAGTTGTGAAAGCACAGCTCCCACCCCCAAATCAGAAGCATCTGTTTTGACAATGAACTCTTTGGAGTAGTCAGGACTCTTTAAGATAGGTGCAGAGCACATGGCCTTCTTCAGGTCATCAAATGCCTTTTGACAGCTAACTGTCAACTGAACCTTTTTTGGCATCTTCTTGGATGTCAGATCATTGAGTGGTGTCACAATGGACCCATAATTCTTGACAAATTTTCAGCAGTACCCAGACAGGCCCAAGAAAGCTCTGACCTGTGTCTGGGTGGTTGGAGGAGCCCAGTCCTGTATGGTCTGGATCTTACTCTACAGTGGTTGAACCTGACCCCCACCTACAAGGTGGCCCAGGTACACAACCTTACTCTGCCCTATCTGGCACTTTGTGGCCTTGATAGTTAGGCCTGCCTTTTGCAGGGCCTCTGAAACCTTCTTCAGGTGGATCAGGTGATCCTCCCAGGTGGAGCTGAAGACAGCAACATCATCAAGATAAGCTGCGCAAAAGTCATCCAACTCAGAAAGGACTTGGTTCACCAACCTTTGGAAAGTGTCAGGTGCATTCTTCAAACCAAAGGGCATTACCACAAATTGATAATGACCTCCAGGGGTTGAGAAAGCTGTTTTGGCCTTGGACTCCTCAGCTAACCTGATTTGCCAATAGCCTGCTGTCAAATCAAATGTGCTCAGAAATTTGGCAGAAGCCAATCTATCAATGAGCTCATCTGCCCTTGGAATTGAGTGAGCATCTGTCCTAGTGACAGCATTGAGACCTCTATAGTCCACACAGAACCTCATCTCTCTCTTACCATCTTGGGTGTGAGGTTTTGGTACAAGGACTACTGGACTGTCCCAGGGGCTCTCTGATGGCTCAATTACTCCAAGTTCAAGCATTTTCTGCACCTCAGTCTTTATTCAGTCCCGACATGGTCAGGTTGCCTGAAGATCTTACTCTTCACAGGCAGACTGTCACCAGTGTCCACCTCATGGGTGCACCAGTTAGGCTGACTAGGTCTTAATGAAAACATATGTCTATGGGCCTGTATAACTTGTCTGCAGTCCCATTGCTGTTGGTCAGTGAGGCAGTCTGCCAAGGCCACTCCATCAACTGAACCATCATTCAGGGTTTTGGGATAACAGGTCTGGGAGAGGGTCACTCTCTTCCTCCTGTTCTCCATTTGTAGCCATGAGCAAACCCATGTCTACCCTGTCCACCTATGCCTTCAATCTGTTGACATGGAGCACCCTGTGGGGGCTCCTGGGGGTGCCGAGGTCCACCAAGTAGGTGACCTCTCCCTTTTTCTCAATTATGGTGTGGGGTCCAGACCATTTGTCTTGGAGGGCTGCTGGGGCCACTGGCTCTAACACCCACACCCTCTGTCCTGGCTGGTACTCAGTCAGCACAGTCTTTTGGTCATGCCAAGCTTTCTGGAGTTCTTGGCTAGCCTCAAGGTTTTTGGAAGCCTTCTCCATGTATTCAGCCATCCTGGAGCGGAGACCAAGTACATAGTCCACTATGTCAAGTTTAGGCTTTTTGAGAGGTAAGTAAGTAAAATATTTATTGTTTCTGATTAATTAAAACCATTACAAAAATACATTTGAGTGCACATGTCGTTAATAAAAGTCTTAAAAAGAAAGATCGTCATTATTAATATTTGTATTAATAAAAACAGTGGGGTTTAAAAGGGACCATAGTTCGTTATATCTTGTCTGGGCCAACATCATGGCTTGTTAATTTCAACTCCGCTAGCTTCAGGAATTTCACCAACTTCCCATTTAGTGACGGAAATCCTGGATCGAAACATGCAAGAACTGCTTGTCTTCGTGTGCGTATTCTGTGTTCATTAAAAGACATTTTTAGCAGAGCAGCTCTTTCCTCTTTCAGCCTCAAGCAGGTACATAGCAAATGTTCAATATCTTCATTCCCTGCACCACATAACCTACATTTTATCCCACCGTTCCTTCTCAACCATGGTTGTAAGTGTGGTGTAACTGGTAGGATTCCTAGCCTATTTTTTAAAAAGGCTTCTTTTGTTTTCCTGCAGTACCCCAGTCCGAAATAAGGTTATAACCTGGGTGATTTATATGTACACAGATCCATCCAAGTGTGACGCCTATGGGAAAAGGTGGCTTTGTCCTCTACAAGCGAGAGTCTCTTTATATTATTATTTGCTACACGTTTGAATTGCGAATGCGATAGTGGGATTTCCCATAGTTCTTTTTGTCCTGTAACAATCAAGGACTCCTCCAAGTATTTTTTCTCCGGCATTTTGGAGCAGCTGCACAGATCTTGCCAGAGCTGATGGTTCAGTGTATTCTCTGGTGAATTCTTTATTTTATGCCAGCACTTAATATAGTATCCTCTCCTTGCAAGCGTTTGGCTCGTTAGTCCAAATTCAAGCCGGATCTGGGCTTGTGAGGTATAAGATGGCAAATTTAAGAGAAGTCTGTATGCTTTTGAAATGATTGTATCCAGCAGTTTCACGTCTGTGCCTTTCAATGCCTCGCTGCCGTAAGTAATGGATGACTGTATTTTTACTTGGGCGACGCGAAGCAGTGGTAGAAGAGTAGGGCCAGTCAGCTTAGTTTTTAGCTGTTTTAGTGTTGTCGCGATCAGCATACCTTTTCTCTTTATGGCCTCAAGGTGGTTTGTGAAGCGACCTCCTTTATCAACTATGATTCCCAGGTATTTTTATTCAGAGCAGTTTGTAACTACCTGTGTTACAAGTACCCAAGTGTGCGGCTTTTTATTCCCAGATATTGACAGTACTTTGGTTTTGTCAATATTTGCTTCAAGTAAGTTCTCTTCGGCGTATCCATGCAGCGTGTTAATGAGATTCTGGAGTCCTACTTTGGTATGACTAACCAGGACCACGTCATCTGCGTAGCAAATGCTGGGCAGGTCTTTACCCCCCAGTCGGGGTGCATGCGCATTGCAGGCTTCCAGAGCAGGTGGCAGATCGGCAGTAAATTGATTAAATAGGGTAGGTGTTAAGACGCACCGCTGCTTGAGGCCTTTTGTCGTTGGAATACACCTGGAGCGGTGGGTGCCATTCCCAAGCTTTACCTCAACCCAAGTATTAGAGTGCAGTTCGATCAAAAGGTTTAAGAGAGGAGAAGGGATCCCCCAGGCGGCTAGTTTTCTCCAAAGATTGGCTCTGTTGACTTTTTCGAAAGCCGCCTTGAAGTCCACAAAGCAAAAGTGAAGAGTTTGTTTAGTCAGTTTTGCTTTGTCAATAAGTAACGATAGTGCCAGAAGGTTTGTTGTAGTTCCCATATCTCTAAAAAATCCAGTTTGACTAGATGGAATTATGTTGCACTTAGTTGGCCATTCGCCCAGCTGAGTCAGTAAAAGCCCTGCAAAGTATTTTGTATGTCCAGAAGGGCTATCAGGCGATAATTCTTTGGTAACATTCTGTCCCCCGCCTTATAAATCGATGAGATAACTCAACCCTTCCAAGAGGCAGGGAGTCACCCAGAGTGGCTTACAGAGGTCTAGAGGGGTGTCAGGGATTTTCCCCAGTAGTCCGGGTCAAGTTTGAAGAGGGCTGGAGGAATTCCGTTTGGCCCCGGTGCACCATCACTCCTTCTTTTGGAAATTAATTTCCTGAGTGTGACAGCATTGATTTCGATTTCGGATTTTTCACATAATTTTGTTGTTGGTAAAAGATGGCCCTTCTGGGCAACCTGGGGCGTGTTTGTTACAGCGGCCTGTTGGTTGAAATGTGTGTCTAAGAAGGATTCCCCTGAGCTTTTGGTTATATATGATGTTATTCCACCATGTTTTGGATTTAAAAATGTATTTAGTGTGGACCAGAATCGGGCGCTGTTACTTCCCTTAGAGTCATAGTGAAGTTAAGCCCAGAAGTCGTCTTCATTAGATCTTTTGACCTCCCATTTAAGTTTTTTGAGGTCCGCCCGGTGCTTGCGAAGCTGTTCGAGAAGATCCTTTTTGCCCGGGCTTGTTCTTAATGACCTTAGGGATTTGTTAATCGCTTTTTTGTGGTTTTTTTAAAGCTAGTTTCTGGGTGCTTGAAATCTTCCCTGTGACCATGGGGCCAGAAGATGGAAAGTGCTGTACTGTTGTTGAATATATGTTTGCAAATTCGGCCGTAAAGGTTTCCCATAGAGTTACTGGATTACCCATAGGATAGTTTAAACTGTTTAATTGTAGTTTTGCTAATTGAAGTACCTCCATCGTGTTTGCGACCGAGGTTTTGATTCGTTTAAGATTTATGGAATGACAAGCGTGAGGTCCTATTGGATTGGCGAGAATTGAGTCCAGAAAGGCAAGAAAAGAGACTTCCTGGGGGCGGTGGTCGCTGTCTCCCTTGTCTCCTAGGATAAAACCCAGTATATGATGAAAAAGTGGGAGGGTGACTTGCGTGTAGTCTATCGTAGAGGTTGCGTTGCCTGAGTTGAACGAAGCCACAGATGGAGAGTCCTCCGCGAATCTTCCATTTAAAACTCTCAGGCCGATGTGCTCCAGATCCTGCAGCAGCTCCTTCGCCGGCATGGAAGTTTTACCTTGTCTTCTAAAGGATTGAGTTGGAATATTCCAATAGTAGGACTGGGCATGAATGTCATTATTTGAGGATGAGCCCAAGATGTATTGGTTGAAGTCTCCAGAAAGAATTAAATTGGGAGAAGTGTATGAAGTCATTATGTGGTGTAAGTGGTCCATTAGAAGTTTTGACTCTTGTTTCTTCTTTTTTGGATTGATGTAAGTGTTGATCAGCAGCACCTCTTCTTTTTTCCCCCTAAGATTAAATTTAATCTGAACTGTGTTTATGGCAGGAGAGTTGGTGGTAAATTCCTGCGCACTGCCGACGTATGAGATTTTGATGTAGGTTGCTAAGCCACCCGCCAGCCAACCGAATTTACTTTTTCTTTTGGCTGGGGAGTGGTAACAGGTGTAGCCTTCTATGTGTGCAGGATCCTCCAGCCATGTTTCCTGAAGGAGGATTATATCAAATGATTTCAGATATTGTAAGAATTCGGTATCTGCTGCCTTGTTGTTAAGCCCATTTAGGTTCCACGAGCATCATTTCAGAAGGGGTGTGGCAAAATGCAAGCCCGCCTCTCTTGAGTTCCCCTGTCATTGTGGGTGACTTAGAGTGTTCCTTATTCTAAATAGCCGGAGATCATCTAGATTGTCCGAATTAAAAACCATCAAGCTCTTTTGGGTGAATTTTCCCTGTGTTTTTGTGGGTGATCGACCCAGTGCGCACCTAAGCACTGACGTAGTCTTAGAGTTTTTTGTAGATGGACCGTACTGAGGTCTCTCGAGCAGGGGGAGTGGATATCCTATGTGATGATGTAGGGCAGATTTAATCCTCCAGGTTTTGAAAATATTTTGCTCATCTAGGATCTTATTTACAATTTCGGACGAAGTCCAGGTCGCTTTTGTAGCTTCCTTATCCTGTGTTCTGTCAGTTTTTATGAATTCTACTGATAAAAGGTCAGCTGAGCATAAGCCATTTAAAGATGGTATAGTGCTAAGGAGACGGAGTAGATTACCTCTGTTCAGAAGATCGAATGGACCCTTTGATTCGTATTCTGGGGTAAAGAGGATAATAGTACAATTCCTATTTTGATCATCCGACTGGGCTGTTGGGGGGTTGACACGCACTTGGATTCCTCTGTTGTTAGTGTTGAACTGTGGTAAAGTTTCTGTGATGGTATCACCAGAGGAGAGTTTACAGGATTCAGAATCAGAGGGAGCTGTGCGGTCGCCCACTATAGAGGAGTATAGATGGATTTGGGTACATGGGGACCTGCATTCTTCGGTTCTTGAGCCGGAGGTCTTTCACACCGAGCGAAGGTAGTAGCTTCTCGTGCCGAATCAGGGCGGTGCTTTTGAGGGGCACCGCTTGATGCGGATGTCAATAGTAGTATGGGGGGGCTAGCGTGCTTCCCTTTTCTGGGACCACGATTTACTTTGATGTTTGAATTACCGGTCTCGCAGCTGGGCAGGGCCCTACCGGCCCCCTGTGTGCGCAGTGGAAATTTGTTATATGCTTGGTTATTTGCTGTGGTAGGGCCCAGATCTTGCGACTCCTGTATGATGCCAGACCGACAGAGTGGGTAGACCTCTGGCGTACTTGAAATTGTTCGTTTGTTACGACCTTTCCTTCTTTGCTGGTGGTGACCCTTGGCGTTCTGGGTTGGTACATTGTCCTTGGGGAGTGAAGGGGAGCGTATTGACTAATGACCTGCTGGAGGTGCCAGTACTGTTTTGTCTGTGTTGTTAACTGTGATGACCTTTCCTTTTAAGGGTTCGAGATTGGCTGTTTCGCGGGGATTGATGTACTGGTCCGTTGCATAAGGCCCTTTTGGCAGGCCTTCTATCAGAGTAGATACTATTTCTGGAAGTGCTGCTAGTTTGTCGATGATCGGACCGCAGCTGCACGACAACTTAGCTTCCTGCTGGGCTCTGCCGATTAAAGAGTTTAATTGGCCGAGTTTCTCGTCAATTCGTCCCACATAGACCGCCAAGGTATCAAGTAGAGTCAACTGTAAGTCCATTTTGTCAGATTGAAAGTGGAGAGTGTCTACGGTTCATTGCATGGTGTTTAAGAGAATGTCCCAGGTGTTTGACACAGTTGATGCTTGAGTCCTAATTTTGGGCCTCTTTTGATTTGAGGATTTGTTCGGTGTTGAGGAAAGAGAGAGATTTTGTGAAAATATTGAATTCGAGAGTATATCCTCCTGATCCTAAGCCTAATTAGTCGACTGGTTTTTGTTAGTTGTTTCATCTGTGGACAGAGGTAGTTTAACCGGGATAGCTGGGATGTAGGAAGCAATCAGATCGGCCCACTCCTGTGATCCCTAATAAGTTAAATTGACAGGTCCGTCACACCCGGTGTTTTGTGTGTTTTCCACGACCTCCTTCCAGAATTCTTCGGAACTCTGTTCTTCTACAATTACTTCGATGGGCAGTTGGCAGATTTTTGAGCCGTCCGGGTGGTGCGAAAGGATATTGGAAGTCTTTGGCGGGTTATTTGGATTAAACCTGCTGAGTTCTTCTTGCCATTGGTTAGAGTCATTACCACTGCAGGTCGTGAGGTTGCGCCAGGAATGCCTTGCCTTCTGACTAGTTGAAGGCGAAGTAGTTGGAGTAGGTGAGGAGTTAGTATGCTTGGGAGAGGGGGGTGAGCATAGGGCCGGCCCAGCCCCCCTATTGCCTGAGTGCGGAGTGAGTGGGACGCTAATAGCCCTGTTCATGAACTCCCCTTCTCCCACTGGCACTATTTTATCATGAGCAGGTGGCCCCTGTGCAGATGAGCAGTCTGTTAAGAAACGAGTGTTAATGATTTCTGGGGTTTGGCCCGAGGGTTGATCTTTTTGCGATTCCAGAGGGGATAGTGGGAGTAAGGAGTCCTGCAGGCCCAGAATTTTTCCAGATAAATACTCCTTAGCACTCGTTTACAGTTAAAGTTTCCACAGTGTACAAGTGATTCCACCATTCATCTTTCATTCAGTCATAACAAATTGGATTTCCTCTTAATCAGGGTTGTGGTTGATGTTGTTTATTTCTGGAGACGTCACTGCCGACACGTGTTTCGTCGTTAAGGGATTGTAACCCACGACTTTCTCTAGGCTGTCAGATAAAGAAATTTATGTTGTGAATACTGTTCGTAGACATATAATTTATACATTACTATTTGTTGGTATTGTTAATGTGACCAGGTGGTGTTTACAAAAATACATCTTATAGTTGGATACATTTACAATCACCATTTTCCAGTTGGATATTCGTGGTTAGTTGTCTTTTTGCCATTTGGCGTACATGAGATGGTTTTAGCATCTTAAGTAGTCTATGGACCCATTTAGAGATTATGGAGAAACCGTGAATAATTTTATTTATGTGCATTTTGTTTAGGTCATGCAAAGTGACTAAGGTCTGAGGTTGTGTCTGTGATATCATGCATATCTGTGTGTCATGCATTGAATACCTATTCTCCGAGATGTTTTTCTTTCTGTAGGAGAGATGAGGACGAACGCTTTAGTACAGGTTATTGATTTATCTAGGTTGCATCTATTGTAACATTATAATTATTAGTACATGGTTTGTTTTTTGTTTACTCACGTTATCTGAGGTGATATTTCCAACCCTCAGAGGGGTTCTTTACGGGGACTCAGTATGTGGATTGCACGTTCTTATATTCTTGTAACCAGAGTTTCGGTTATTTGTTCAGAAAGCTGTGAATTAATTGTTATTGTTGTTACTATTCCATTTATTTCCCTTATGTATTTCATATATGCATACAAAGTCTCCACCTATTTCTCAGCTTGGCTTTCGATGTTATTATTTAAATAAACAGTTATTTTAAGTTATAGCGGATTTAGTTGTCTCTATATTTTCAAGCTTATCCATAGTATGTGAATGGGCTTTGGAAAGCGATCTTTTAATTTTCGCTTCTGTCCCCTTTCCCTATTTAGTTACTGCCCCCTTATTGTAAGCAGTCCGGCGTTTAATGGCTGCTCGTAATTTCTTTTACCTATCCCCTTTTGACAATTATGGTGTCTTTTCCCTTTATCTCGGACATCGTTCATCTACTGGTATTGCTTGTCACAACGTCTTAAGTTAATTTAAGGTTTAAAAAATAGGGTTTGCTAGAGCATGCATTAGTCATGTCGATATCACCCCTCGTTTGCGATAGTCCTTAAGACTACGGGTCAACTTATTTAAACTAACTCCCCCGCTTTGGATAGTCTTCCTTACCTTCCTGCTGCATACTTTGTGTTAGAAGTTCCGTCCCCGCTGACGTTTCCATGTAGCAGTATTGACTCCCCAGTTTTCGTGTATTTTATTTGAAGTGGCAGAGTTTGTAATCACGTGTCCCCATCCACTTCCGGTTTTCGACGTTGTTAGACTAAGCACTCTTTCTATCGAGTGCCTATTGCTGTTACGGCGGCCATTTTAGTGTGGTTTAGTAGTATTGTTGCCCAATTCTTAGTTTATCCAAAATCCTTCTTTTTGTGATCTCTGTTGCAATTATTTCACATTGAAACCAATAATTGTTAGCTTATTTTAAAATTTATTTAATATGGTTTGTGCTCGTCCGATTGTTTGGTAAACCTACGATTTTTTTGATAACAATTGGTCGTTATTGTTAAATACTGTCTGAGAAGTATTTATTCAAGAGGTATTGGTGCCTTTGCGTCTGAAAGTCTTTTGTGAGAATCGGGTGCGTCTGTGTTCGTGATTTTCATCTGTTATATGCAAACTCTATAGCTTAAGTGCAGAAGCTATTGGTGATTATGGTGTTTGTGATGGTGTGATATGATCTAATGAAAATTATTTCAAAAATTGTTTGTTTTTGTGACATTATTCGGTGTGGACCAGTTGTGCAGTGGTTCTAAGTTTTCTCCATTTAAAATGGGTTCAGAACATAAAGCATGCCATTATGTGGCCAAACACATTTATGGAAAAATAGTACAGGCATTTAAACATTTCAACATTTTGTCATTTCTTGATTCATGTTATGTTATTTACTTAGTGCATCAAGTTCCTAGAAAGTAGTGTAGTTCATGGTCTATGTTTAGACCTAGCTCTATACTTCTAAGTGTCATTATCCAGATTGCTTCCCTTCTCCGTAGTACAAGTTCTCTATTACTCCCTCTTGGGTTAGTCGGTATATGTTCGAATCCGAAGAATGTGAAAGAGTGGTTTGTTGTTTGTGCTGGACATATTGACATATGTGCTGCCACTGGGTAACGCATATCTCCTTGTTTGACAGCCCTAATGTGCTCGTTAATTCTGTCCCTTAATGGTCTCTTTGTGCTTCCTATATACCTTTTTCCACATTTGCAGTCTAGAGCATATATTACAAATTTGCTGAGACAGTTTATAGTGGTGTGTATAGGGTATTTCTTTCTGTTTGGTCCTTCAAAGTCTTTCTTCTTTTTGTATGCCCATTTGCAGGCAACACATATACCACAGCTGTAAAAACCTGGGTCTGTTAGCCACGTGGTCTTGGCTATGGTTCGAGGGTAACTGGGGCTTAGTGTGCTCCTCAGTGTTGTTCCTTTCCTGTATGTTAGTGTAGGTTTTTCGGTTATATACTTGTTAAGTGTGGTATCTGTCCTAAGTAAGTACCAATGCTGATTTAGGCTTTTGCGTAGAATGGTGGCCCAGTTATTATAGCCCGTTACTATTCTGATCTTTTCCTCCTGTCTCTTTTGTTTTGGTTTCTCTCTTAAGGTCTCAGCTCTTGTGACACCATCTATTCTCATTTCTGCTTTTTGTAGTTGTTCTTTCTTGTACCCTCTGTTTGCAAATCTTTTAATCACCCCTTTCTTATGGGCCACAAATTCAATGTCGTTTCTGCAATTGCAGCGTGTTCTTATTAGTTCTCCATAAGGGATTGCTCTTTTTTGGTGTTCTGGGTGGGCACTTCTCGCGTGCAATAAAGAATTGCACGCTGTGCTTTTTCGGTATAGTCTACTTTGGATTGTTTTGTTCTCAATGTAGAACTCAACGTCCAAGAACGGTATTTTGGTGTCACTGTATTCCATGGTAAATTTAATATTTTGGTCATTGTTGTTTAGGTGTTCATGAAATGAATGTAGTTTCTCAGGTTTTCCTGTCCAAATCATGATACAATCGTCTATGTATCTTCCCCAAAATAATATCTCATTGTTCCATTCTGAGGCAGATGGGCCCCAGACTCTCGTTTCCTCAAACCTACCCATCACTAGGTTGGCATATGAGGGCGAAAATCTGGAACCCATCGCTACTCCTTGTGTTTGCCTGTACCAGTCCTCCTTGTAAAGAAATACATTGTTGTCCAAAATGGTTTCAACCATCTCCAGGAGCATTTCTGTGTGTGACCATGTGTTAGCAGGACGTTTGTTTAGCATTTTTTTGACAGCTGTTATGCCAATGTCTCTTTTGATGCTTGTATACAAAGAGACCACATCTAGTGTGACCACTAACATGTTGTCATCCCATGGCAGGTCTGCCATGGTCCTTAGAATGTGTTTTGTATCTCTGATGTATGATGGGAGATTAACTACAAGTGGTTTCAGGAATATGTCGACATATTCTGATAGCCTTTCAGTTGGTCCTCCAATGCCCGATATGATCGGTCTGCCTGGAGGGAAAGCATGTGGTTTATGCACTTTGGGTACAGTGTAGATGCATGGGTACCAGGGTCTATCTACTCTTAGATATGTGTGTTCCTTGTCATCAATAAGCCCCATTCCCTGCCATCGTTTTAAGAGTGTGTTGATGTACTCTGTCAGTTTCCAAATAGGGTTAGTTCCAATTTTTTCATAGCAATCAGTGTTTTGTAGTTGGCTGAGGATTTCATGGTCGTAGTCGCTAATTCTCATTATTACCATGTTCCCTCCCTTGTCTGCCTCCCTGATTGTCAGGTCTTTGTTTCTGCTCAGTTCCATGAGTGCTTTTCTTTCTCCCTTGGATAGATTGTCTCGGTGTGTATGTGTAGCTGTGTTCCTTTGGTTGTGTTTGTCTAGATCAGCAGCAACTGATTTGAAAAACTGATCTATGTTATTACCCGCTGTAAGTGTCGGTGTCCATTTGGATTTTTCTTTTAAGCTACTTGTGATATTGTAATCCATATTGATATCTAAATCTCTAATAATTCTATCAGTAAGTATCACTTCATCTTCACATTCAGTTATTGATAGTAACAGTCTAGTGTCAACAATATCTTGGATACAAAAATCCTCACTTTCCATCATTCCCAAATTTTGCTGCAATTCTTTATTTGC
The DNA here is from genome assembly GCF_964261635.1 of Lissotriton helveticus. NCBI lineage: Eukaryota > Metazoa > Chordata > Amphibia > Caudata > Salamandridae > Lissotriton > Lissotriton helveticus. Next base: position 1,497,106,263 of record NC_136063.1, on the reverse strand, counting down.
TGGTTTATTCAGTTCAAAGTGTTTTTTTCAGTTTCAGACGTCTTGTAAACTTAAACAAGTCAATCTTAGTATTACAGAAGTCACCAACATTGTTAGGGCAGAAACTCATGCCTTTCTCTAGTACTGAAATCATATCTTCAGTCAAATCAAAGTCACTCAAATTCATAACTGATACATTTCTTATTTATTCGCATTCTGGTTCCAGGACCTGGTTCTCACCCCCTGCCTGTCTTGTCCTACAGCCACTTCTTTTGCCTCTCCTTGTTTTCCTGGTTGTCCTGTTTTTCTGCTCTCTCTGTTCCCCTTCTTTATTCTGTGGATCTCTAATAAAAAACTATTATGTGGTCAACTGTGTTGGTAGCTCCCATCAGTCCTTCATTCTCATTCTCACTTGAGTTAATGGTGTCTAGGGATGTGGTGCTGGAGCTAACCGATATAGTTTCTCCTTGGTTCTGAGTTTTGGGTTTAGGGACTAAGTGATCGTATTTCTTGGCGAAAGTGAATATTCTGCCACTTAAGTAATCACGCTCATCTCTTTTGAGCTTTCTACTTTTTCGCAATTTTATGTCTGTGACATGCCGTTGTAAGATGTCATTAAGTATCTGGTAGTTTTTGTTTGTCACTTCCGGTTGGTTTAGTTCCTTAATTTCTAGCTCCAGTTTGTCTATCTCTGATTGTAGTTTGGTCACTTTCCTTTCACAATTTTCGATCAATATCATCATCAAGTTATTCGAATTACTTATGAGTTCCTTTTCCCAGGCCTGTAAAAGATCTGGTTCGAGGTCCTCGTAAGTCGGGATGATCTGTGATCTGAGGCCTCTTGGGACCCTCTTTACTTTAATATATTGCTTTAAAGTAGCTGCATCCCACCACCTGGATGTTTCACTGATTTTTAGCTTTTCTAACTTTACAAATTTTTCTTTTAGACCTTCTTGTCTCGGTGGTTGCCCTCCCTGTCCTGAGGAGGTGCTGGCTTGTTGGGTGCCTATGTTGCTAAATAGGTCTTCAGCTTCTTTGTCTCTATTCATCCTGTCAATATTTACAGTAGTCATGGTGTTCCTATGAGCTGCCCCTAGCTTTTGAATAGTTATGTCAATTAGGCTAGTGGTATTAAACTAGGTTCTGGCGCCACAAGGGAAAGTTCACCTTTCTATGATTTTTTTATAGGTCTTTTATAATAGGTTACGGTGCTATAAGGAGAAGAGAACCACTTCCTTCTTCTACTACGGCAGAGCCTTAGAACAGATAAATACTCCTTAGCACTCGTTTACAGTTAGAGTTTCCACAGTGTACAAGTGATTCCACCATTCATCATTCATTCAGTCATAACAAATTGCATTTCTTCTTAATCAGGGTTGTGGTTGATGTTGTTTATTTCTGGAGACGTCACAGCCGACATGTGTTTCGTCGTTAAGGGATTGTAACCCACGACTTTCTCTAGGCTGTCAGATAAAGAAATTTATGTTGTGAATACTGTTCGTAGACATTATAATTTATACATTACTATTTGTTGGTATTGTTAATGTGACCAGGTGGTGTTTACAAAAATACATCTTATAGTTGGATACATTTACAATCACCATTTGCCAGTTGGATATTCGTGGTTAGTTGTCTTTTGCCATTTGGCGTACATGAGATGGTTTTAGCATCTTAAGTAGTCTATGGACCCATTTAGAGATTATGGAGAAATCGTGAATAATTTTATTTATGTGCATTTTGTTTAGGTCATGCAAAGTGACTAAGGTCTGAGGTTGTGTCTGTGATATCATGCATATCTGTATGTCATGCATTGAATACCTATTCTCCGAGATGTTTTTCTTTCTGTAGGAGAGATGAGGACGAACGCTTTAGTACAGGTTATTGATTTATCTAGGTTGCATCTATTGTAACATTATAATTATTAGTACATGACGGCATGTCACAGACATAAAATTGCGAAAAAGTAGAAAGCTCAAAAGAGATGAGCGTGATTACTTAAGTGGCAGAATATTCACTTTCGCCAAGAAATACGATCACTTAGGTCCCTAAACCCAAAACTCAGAACCAAGGAGAAACTATATCGGTTAGCTCCAGCACCACATCCCTAGACACCATTAACTCAAGTGAGAATGAGAATGAAGGACTGATGGGAGCTACTAACACAGTTGACCCCAATAATAGTTTTTTATTAGAGATCCACAGAATAAAGAAGGGGAACAGAGAGAGCAGAAAAACAGGACAACCAGGAAAACAAGGAGAGGCAAAAGAAGTGGCTGTAGGACAAGACAGGCAGGGGGTGAGAACCAGGTCCTGGAACCAGAATGCGAATAAATAAGAAATGTATCAGTTATGAATTTGAGTGACTTTGATTTGACTAAAGATATGATTTCAGTACTTGAGAAAGGCATGTGTTTCTGCCCTAACAATGTTGGTGACTTCTGTAATACTAAGATTGACTTGTTTAAGTTTACAAGACATCTGAAACTGAAAAAACACTTTGAACTGAATAAACCAGCAAATAAAGAATTGCAGCAAAATTTGGGAATGATGGAAAGTGATGATTTTTGTATCCAAGATATTGTTGACACTAGACTGTTACTATCAATAACTGAATGTGAAGATGAAGTGATACTTACTGATAGAATTATGAGAGATTTAGATATCAATATGGATTACAATATCACAAGTAGCTTAAAAGAAAAATCCAAATGGACACCGACACTTACAGCGGGTAATAACATAGATCAGTTTTTCAAATCAGTTGCTGCTGATCTAGACAAACACAACCAAAGGAACACAGCTACACATACACACCAAGACAATCTATCCAAGGGAGAAAGAAAAGCACTCATGGAACTGAGCAGAAACAAAGACCTGACAATCAGGGAGGCAGACAAGGGAGGGAACATGGTAATAATGAGAAGTAGCGACTACGACCGTGAAATCCTCAGCCAACTACAAAACACTGATTGCTATGAAAAAATTGGAACTAACCCTATTTGGAAACTGACAGAGTACATCAACACACTCTTAAAACGATGGCATGGAATGGGGCTTATTGATGACAAGGAACACACATATCTAAGAGTAGATAGACCCAGGTACCCATGCATCTACACATTACCCAAAGTACATAAACCACATGCTTTCCCTCCAGGCAGACCGATCATATCGGGCATTGGAGGACCAACTGAAAGACTATCAGAATATGTTGACATATTCCTGAAACCACTTGTAGTTAATCTCCCATCATACATCAGAGATACAAAACACATTCTAGGGACCATGGCAGACCTGCCATGGGAGGACAACATGTTAATGGTCACACTAGATGTGGTCTCTTTGTATACAAGCATCAAAAGAGACATTGGCATAACAGCTGTCAAAAAAATGCTAAACAAACGACCTGCTAACACATGGTCACACACAGAAATGCTCCTGGAGATGGTTGAAACCATTTTGGACAACAATGTATTTCTTTACAAGGAGGACTGGTACAGGCAAACACAAGGAGTAGCGATGGGTTCCAGATTTTCGCCCTCCGCCCTCATATGCCAACCTAGTGATGGGTAGGTTTGAGGAAATGAGAGTCTGGGGCCCATCTGCCTCAGAATGGAACAATGAGATATTATTTTGGGGAAGATACATAGACGATTGTATCATGATTTGGACAGGAACACCTGAGAAACTACATTCATTTCATGAACACCTAAACAACAATGACCAAAATATTAAATTTACCATGGAATACAGTAACACCAAAATACCGTTCTTGGACGTTGAGTTCTACATTGAGAACAAAACAATCCAAAGTAGACTATACCGAAAAATCACAGCGTGCATCTCTTTATTGCACGTGAGAAGTGCCCACCCAGAACACCAAAAAAGAGCAATCCCTTATGGAGAACTAATAAGAACACGCCGCAATTGCAGCAACGACATTGAATTTGAGGCCCATAAGAAAGGGGATATTAAAAGATTTGCAAACAGAGGGTACAAGAAAGAACAACTACAAAAAGCAGAAATGAGAATAGATGGTGTCACAAGAGCTGAGACCTTAAGAGAGAAACCAAAACAAAAGAGACAGGAGGAAAAGATCAGAATAGTAACAGGCTATAATAACTGGGACACCATTCTACGCAAAAGCCTAAATAAGCATTGGCACTTACTTAGGACAGATACAACACTTAACAAGTATATAACCGAAAAACCTACACTAACATACAGGAAAGGAACAACACTGAGGAGCACACTAAGCCCCAGTTACCCTCGAACCATAGCCAAGACCACGTGGCTAAAAGACCCAGGTTTTTACAGCTGTGGTATATGTGTTGCCTGCAAATGGGCATACAAAAAGAAGAAAGACTTTGAAGGACCAAACAGAAACAAATACCCTATACACACCACCATAAACTGTCTCAGCAAATTTGTAATATATGCTCTAGACTGCAAATGTGGGAAAAGGTATATAGGAAGCACAAAGAGACCATTAAGGGACAGAATTAACTAGCACATTAGGGCTGTCAAACAAGGAGATATGCGTTACCCAGTGGCAGCACATATGTCAATATGTCCAGCACAAACAACAAATCACTCTTTCACATTCTTCGGATTCGAACATATACCGACTAACCCAAGAGGGGGTAATAGAGAACTTGTACTACGGAGAAGGGAAGCAATCTGGATAATGACACTTAGAAGTATAGAGCTAGGTCTAAACATAGACCATGAACTACACTACTTTCTAGGAACTTGATGCACTAAGTAAATAACATAACATGAATCAAGAAATGACAAAATGTTGAAATGTTTAAATGCCTGTACTATTTTTCCATAAATGTGTTTGGCCACATAATGGCATGCTTTATGTTCTGAACCCATTTTAAATGGAGAAAACTTAGAACCACTGCACAACTGGTCCACACCGAATAATGTCACAAAAACAAACAATTTTTGAAATAATTTTCATTAGATCATATCACACCATCACAAACACCATAATCACCAATAGCTTCTGCACTTAAGCTATAGAGTTTGCATATAACAGATGAAAATCACGAACACAGACGCACCCGATTCTCACAAAAGACTTTCAGACGCAAAGGCACCAATACCTCTTGAATAAATACTACTCAGACAGTATTTAACAATAACGACCAATAGTTATTAAAAAAATCGTAGGTTTACCAAAGAATCGGACGAGCACAAACCATATTAAATAAATACAAAATAAGCTAACAATTATTGGTTTCAATGTGAAATAGTTGCAACAGAGATCACAAAAAGAAGGATTTTGGATAAACTAAGAATTGGGCAACAATACTACTAAACCACACTAAAATGGCCGCCGTAACAGCAATAGGCACTCGATAGAAAGAGTGCTCAGTCTAACAACGTCGAAAACCGGAAGTGGATGGTGACACGTGATTACGAACTCTGCCACTTCAAATAAAATACACGAAAACGGGGGAGTCAATACTGCTACATGGAAACGGCAGCGGGGACGGAACTTCTAACACGAAGTATCCAGCGGGAAGGTAAGGAAGACTATCCAAAGCGGGGGAGTTAGTTTAAATAAGTTGACCCGTAGTCTTAAGGACTATCGCAAACGAGGGGTGATATCGACATGACTAATGCATGCTCTAGCAAACCCTATTTTTAAACCTTAAATTAACTTAAGATGTTGTGACAAGCAATACCAGTAGATGAAAGATGTCCGAGATAAAGGGAAAAGACACCATAATTGTCAAAAGGGGATAGGTAAAAGAAATTACGAGCAGCCATTAAACGCCGGACCGCTTACAATAAGGGGGCAGTAACTAAATAGGGAAAGGGGACAGAAGCGAAAATTAAAAGATCGCTTTCCAAAGCCCATTCACATACTATGGATAAGCTTGAAAATATAGAGACAACTAAATCCGCTATAACTTAAAATAACTGTTTATTTAAATAATAACATCGAAATCCAAGCTGAGAAATAGGTGGAGACTTTGTATGGATATATGAAATATATGAGAGAAATAAATGGAATAGTAACAACAATAACAATTAATTCACAGCTTTCTGAACAAATAACCTAAACTCCGGTTACAAGAATATAAGAACTTGCAATCCACATACTGAGTCCCCGTAAAGAACCCCTCTGAGGGTTGGAAATATCACCTCAGATAACGTGAGTAAACAAAAAACAAACCATGTACTAATAATTATAATGTTACAATAGATGCAACCTAGATAAATCAATAACCTGTACTAAAGCGTTCGTCCTCATCTCTCCTACAGAAAGAAAAACATCTCGGAGAATAGGTATTCAATGCATGACACACAGATATGCATGATATCACAGACACAACCTCAGACCTTAGTCACTTTGCATGACCTAAACAAAATGCACATAAATAAAATTATTCACGGTTTCTCCATAATCTCTAAATGGGTCCATAGACTACTTAAGATGCTAAAACCATCTCATGTACGCCAAATGGCAAAAAGACAACTAACCACGAATATCCAACTGGCAAATGGTGATTGTAAATGTATCCAACTATAAGATGTATTTTTGTAAACACCACCTGGTCACATTAACAATACCAACAAATAGTAATGTATAAATTATAATGTCTACGAACAGTATTCACAACATAAATTTCTTTATCTGACAGCCTAGAGAAAGTCGTGGGTTACAATCCCTTAACGACGAAACACGTGTCGGCTGTGACGTCTCCAGAAATAAACAACATCAACCACAACCCTGATTAAGAGGAAATGCAATTTGTTATGACTGAATGAATGATGAATGGTGGAATCACTTGTACACTGTGGAAACTTTAACTGTAAACGAGTGCTAAGGAGTATTTATCTGTTCTAAGGCTCTGTCGTACTAGAAGAGGGAAGTGGTTCTCTTCTCCTTATAGCACCGTAACCTATTATAAAAGACCTATCAAAAAATCATAGAAAGGTGAACTTTCCCTTGTGGTGCCAGAACCTAGTTTAATACCACTGGCCTAATTGACATAACTATTCAAAAGCTAGGGGCAGCTCATAGGAACACCATGACTACTGTAAATAATGACAGGATGAATAGAGACAAAGAAGCTGAAGACCTATTTAGCAACATAGGCACCCAACAAGCCAGCACCTCCTCAGGACAGGGAGGGCAACCACCGAGACAAGAAGGTCTAAAAGAAAAATTTGTAAAGTTAGAAAAGCTCAAAATCAGTGAAACATCCAGGTGGTGGAATGCAGCTACTTTAAAGCAATATATTAAAGTAAAGAGGGTCCCAAGAGGCCTCAGATCACAGATCATCCCGACTTACGAGGACCTCGAACCAGATCTTTTACAGGCCTGGGAAAAGGAACTCACAAGTAATTCGAATAACTTGATGATGATATTGATCGAAAATTGTGAAAGGAAAGTGACCAAACTACAATTATTATTATTATTATTATTTTAATTTATAGAGCGCGTAGTCACCCATGAGTATCCCAGCGCTAAGATCAATACAACTGAGGTTCAGCAAGGGGGGGGCCTGGGACGGGATTAGGGGAAGAGATGTGTTTTCAATCGCTTCCTGAACCGTAGGTAGTTGGGTTCAGATCTTAAGTCAAGAGGAAGGGTGTTCCAGAGGCATGCAGTGTGAACCGAGAAACGCCTTCCACCTGTTCGGGCTTTCTTGATTCTGGGAATGATGATGAAATGTTCCTGGTCGGATCGAAGGGATCTGGGGGCTTTATATGGCTTAATGAATTTTTGTAGGCTTGGGGGGCCTTTATTTTGGAGCAGTCTGTGCGCCAGGCAGAGGGCCTTAAATTTCACACGCTCTCTTACCGGGAGCCAATGGAGGCGCTTCAGCGCTGGTTTGGCTGAAGCTCTGACAGAGGTGTTAGTAAGGATCCGGGCAGCTGCATTTTGGACCCTTTGTAATTTGTTCAGAGTAGCCTCCGGCGCTCCTAGATAGATGGAGTTACTGAAGTCGAGCCTAGAGAGTATCAGGCCTTGGATCAGCAGTTTTTGAGAGTTGGGGGGGAGTAGGGGCAAAATCTTTCGCATTGACCTGAGGAGCCCAAAGCAGGTCCCGGCTACCTTTTTTGCTTGTGTTGCAAATGAAAGGTCCTTATCGAGCCAGACACCCAGGCTTTTTACCTCTGGTTTCGGGTCTGGGAGCGGACCCAGAGAGGATGGCCAGATGTTCTGTAGTAAGGAGGGCCCCTTCTGGCCAAGGAGGAGAATATCAGTCTTTGAACCGTTAAGTTTCAAAGATGATTTGTTCATCCATCCTTGTATCTGCGAGAGACAGTTGTACAGATCCGCAGGTTGTTGGCTAGGGTGAGAAAGGGACACCACTAGTTGTGTGTCGTCAGCGTAGCTGACGATGCTCACTCCGAACGGAATAACAACCTCCTCCAATGGGGACATGTAGATATTAAATAAAGTGGGGCTCAGGGAGGAGCCCTGAGGCACGCCACATTGGAGGGGAGTGTCGGAGGAGCGGGTGTTATTCTCCCAAATTTGAAAAGAGCGGTGACTCAAAAAGGACGATAGCCAGGAAAGCGCGGTCCCTTCAACACCTACACTCCTGAGTCGTTGAATTAGGAGCTGGTGGTTGACGGTGTCGAAGGCCGCACTGAGGTCGAGAAGGATCACTGCCACTGATCCTCCTTCGTCCAAAAGTGCTCTGGCCTCCTCCACCGCCATAAGGAGGGCGATGTCAGTGCCCTGTCCAGGGCGGAATCCCGTCTGCGAGCTTTTAAGCCGGTTATTGCTCTCCAAAAATTGTGAAAGTTTCCTGTTCACAAGTTTTTCCGCGATCTTACTCGTTCCCGGGAGGAGGGAGATTGGTCTGTAATTTGCCAGGTCGGCAGGGTCGAGGGAGGTTTTTTTTTAATAATGCTTTGACCACTGCCGCCTTCCAACTGGGTGGGAAAACTCCCTGTTGAAGAGAGGCGTTAATGAGGTGGGTGAGGTGGAGAGCGATCGAGGGTGCAACTTTTTTGAGAATCCGTAAGGGGGCAGGGTCCCTAGCTGATCCGCTTTTAATAATATTCAGCGTATTTTCGACCTCTTCTGTTGTCACTTGTCCCCAAGAGGTGAGACATGGGGGGGTCGGGAAGTTATTGGATTCTTTTTCCACGTTCAGATTTGTAGCCGGGATGGAGTCGAGGATTTTTTGGATTTTCTCCTTAAAGAAGTTGGCTAGCTTGTGGCATTTTTCCTCGTCTGCCTTGGGATCTGGTGGGCCTCTCGGTCCGGGGTCGGGGACTTTAAGGAGTTCTTTTAAAATGGTGAATGATTCCTTACTGGAGCTAGCAGAGTGTTCTATTCTTTCTTGAAAGAACAGACTTTTGGTGTTACGAAGGGCGGTTTTATAATTTTGTAGTGCGGTATGGTAGGCATCCTTTTCTTCGTTGGATTTATCCTTCCTCCAGGAGCGCTCAGTTCTCTTACATTCGTGTCGTAGAGATTTGAGCGCTGGGGTGTACCAGGGAGAAGGGGTCACTCTTTTCGTTTGTTTAAGAGTGGTGGTATTGGGAAGGAGTTTATCCAATGAGGATATGATCCAGGAATTGAATTGTTCGTCGGCCGCCACCGGGTCCGTGGAGAGCACAGGTGTGGAATCTGAGAGCATACTGGCCCATTCAACTGGTGCAAGCTTCAGAGATAGACAAACTGGAGCTAGAAATTAAGGAACTAAACCAACCGGAAGTGACAAACAAAAACTACCAGATACTTAATGACATCTTACAACGGCATGTCACAGACATAAAATTGCGAAAAAGTAGAAAGCTCAAAAGAGATGAGCGTGATTACTTAAGTGGCAGAATATTCACTTTCGCCAAGAAATATGATCACTTAGTCCCTAAACCCAAAACTCAGAACCAAGGAGAAACTATATCGGTTAGCTCCAGCACCACATCCCTAGACACCATTAACTCAAGTGAGAATGAGAATGAAGGACTGATGGGAGCTACTAACACAGTTGACCCCAATAATAGTTTTTTATTAGAGATCCACAGAATAAAGAAGGGGAACAGAGAGAGCAGAAAAACAGGACAACCAGGAAAACAAGGAAAGGCAAAAGAGGTGGCTGTAGGACAAGACAGGCAGGGGGTGAGAACCAGGTCCTGGAACCAGAATGCAAAGAAATAAGAAATGTATCAGTTATGAATTTGAGTGACTTTGATTTGACTAAAGATATGATTTCAGTACTTGAGAAAGGCATGAGTTTCTGCCCTAACAATGTTGGTGACTTCTGCAATACTAAGATTGACTTGTTTAAGTTTACAAGACGTCTGAAACTGAAAAAACACTTTGAACTGAATAAACCAGCAAATAAAGAATTGCAGCAAAATTTGGGAATGATGGAAAGTGATGATTTTTGTATCCAAGATATTGTTGACACTAGACTGTTACTATCAATAACTGAATGTGAAGATGAAGTGATACTTACGGATAGAATTATGAGAGATTTAGATATCAATATGGATTACAATATCACAAGTAGCTTAAAAGAAAAATCCAAATGGACACCGATACTTACAGCGGGTAATAACATAGATCAGTTTTTCAAATCAGTTGCTGCTGATCTAGACAAACACAACCAAAGGAACACAGCTACACATACACACTGAGACAATCTATCCAAGGGAGAAAGAAAAGCACTCATGGAACTGAGCAGAAACAAAGACCTGACAATCAGGGAGGCAGACAAGGGAGTGAACATGGTAATATTGAGAAGTAGCGACTACGACCATGAAATCCTCAGCCAACTACAAAACACTGATTGCTATGAAAAAATTGGAACTAACGCTATTTGGAAACTGACAGAGTACATCAACACACTCTTAAAACTATGGCATGGAATGGGGCTTATTGATGACAAGGAACACACATATCTAAGAGTAGATAGACCCAGGTACCCATGCATCTACACAGTACCCAAAGTACATAAACCACATGCTTTCCCTCCAGGTAGACCGATCATATCGGGCATTGGAGGACCAACTGAAAGACTATCAGAATATGTCGACATATTCCTGAAACCACTTGTAGTTAATCTCCCATCATACATCAGAGATACAAAACACATTCTAGGGACCATGGCAGACCTGCCATGGGAGGACAACATGTTAATGGTCACACTAGATGTGGTCTCTTTGTATACAAGCATCAAAAGAGACATTGGCATAACAGCTGTCAAAAAAATGCTAAACAAACGACCTGCTAACACATGGTCACACACAGAAATGCTCCTGGAGATGGTTGAAACCATTTTGGACAACAATGTATTTCTTTACAAGGAGGACTGGTACAGGCAAACACAAGGAGTAGCGATGGGTTCCAGATTTTCGCCCTCATATGCCAACCTAGTGATGGGTAGGTTTGAGGAAACGAGAGTCTGGGGCCCATCTGCCTCAGAATGGAACAATGAGATATTATTTTGGGGAAGATACATAGACGATTGTATCATGATTTGGACAGGAACACCCGAGAAACTACATTCATTTCATGAACACCTAAACAACAATGACCAAAATATTAAATTTACCATGGAATACAGTAACACCGAAATACCGTTCTTGGACGTTGAGTTCTACATTGAGAACAAAACAATCCAAAGTAGACTATACCGAAAAAGCACAGCGTGCAATTCTTTATTGCACAGAAGAAGTGCCCACCCAGAACACCAAAAAAGAGCAATCCCTTATGGAGAACTAATAAGAACACGCCGCAATTGCAGCAACGACATTGAATTTGAGGCCCATAAGAAAGGGGTGATTAAAAGATTTGCAAACAGAGGGTACAAGAAAGAAGAACTACAAAAAGCAGAAATGAGAATAGATGGTGTCACAAGAGCTGAGACCTTAAGAGAGAAACCAAAACAAAAGAGACAGGAGGAAAAGATCAGAATAGTAACGGGCTATAATAACTGGGCCACCATTCTACGCAAAAGCCTAAATAAGCATTGGCACTTACTTAGGACAGATACAACTCTTAACAAGTATATAACCGAAAAACCTACACTAACATACAGGAAAGGAACAACACTGAGGAGCACACTAAGCCCCAGTTACCCTCGAACCATAGCCAAGACCACGTGGCTAACAGACCCAGGTTTTTACAGCTGTGGTATATGTGTTGCCTGCAAATGGGCATACAAAAAGAAGAAAGACTTTGAAGGACCAAACAGAAAGAAATACCCTATACACACCACCATAAACTGTCTCAGCAAATTTGTAATATATGCTCTAGACTGCAAATGTGGGAAAAGGTATATAGGAAGCACAAAGAGACCATTAATTGACAGAATTAACGAGCACATTAGGGCTGTCAAACAAGGAGATATGCGTTACCCAGTGGCAGCACATATGTCAATATGTCCAGCACAAACAACAAATCACTCTTTCACATTCTTCGGATTCGAACATATACCGACTAACCCAAGAGGGGGTAATAGAGAACTTGTACTACGGAGAAGGGAAGCAATCTGGATATTGACACTTAGAAGTATAGAGCTAGGTCTAAACATAGACCATAAACTACACTACTTTCTAGGAACTTGATGCACTAAGTAAATAACATAACATGAATCAAGAAATGACAAAATGTTGAAATGTTTAAATGCCTGTACTATTTTTCCATAAATGTGTTTGGCCACATATTGGCATGCTTTATGTTCTGAACCCATTTTAAATGGAGAAAACTTAGAACCACTGCACAACTGGTCCACACCGAATAATGTCACAAAAACAAACAATTTTCGAAATAATTTTCATTAGATCATATCACACCATCACAAACACCATAATCACCAATAACTTCTGCACTTAAGCTATAGAGTTTGCATATAACAGATGAAAATCACGAACACAGACGCACCCGATTCTCACAAAAGACTTTCAGACGCAAAGGCACCAATACCTCTTGAATAAATACTTTTCAGACAGTATTTAACAGTAACGACCAATTGTTATCAAAATAATCGTAGGTTTACCAAACAATCGGACGAGCACAAACCATATTAAATAAATACAAAATAAGCTAACAATTATTGGTTTCAATGTGAAATAATTGCAACAGAGATCACAAAAAGAAGGATTTTGGATAAACTAAGAATTGGGCAACAATACTACTAAACCACACTAAAATGGCCGCCGTAACAGCAATAGGCACTCGATAGAAAGAGTGCTTAGTCTAACAACGGCGAAAACCGGAAGTGGATGGGGACACATGATTACGAACTCTGCCACTTCAAATAAAATACACGAAAACGGGGGAGTCAATACTGCTACATGGAAACGGCAGCGGGGACGGAACTTCAAACATGAAGTATCCAGCGGGAAGGTAAGGAAGACTATCCAAAGCGGGGGAGTTAGTTTAAATAAGTTGACCCGTAGTCTTAAGGACTATCGCAAACGAGGGGTGATATCGACATGACTAATGCATGCTCTAGCAAACCCTATTTTTAAACCTTAAATTAACTTAAGACGTTGTGACAAGCAATACCAGTAGATGAACGATGTCCGAGATAAAGGGAAAAGACACCATAATTGTCAAAAGGGGATAGGTAAAAGAAATTACGAGCAGCCATTAAACGTCGGACTGCTTACAATAAGGGGCCAGTAACTAAATAGGGAAAGGGGACAGAAGCGAAAATTAAAAGATCGCTTTCCAAAGCCCATTCACATACTATGGATAAGCTTGAAAATATAGAGACAACTAAATCCGCTATAACTTAAAATAACTGTTTATTTAAATAATAACATCGAAAGCCAAGCTGAGAAATAGGTGGAGACTTTGTATGGATATATGAAATATATGAGGGAAATAAATGGAATAGTAACAACAATAACAATTAATTCACAGCTTTCTGAACAAATAACCTAAACTCCGGTTACAAGAATATAAGAACTTGCAATCCACATACTGAGTCCCCGTAAAGAACCCCTCTGAGGGTTGGAAATATCACCTCAGATAACGTGAGTAAACAAAAAACAAACCATGTACTAATAATTATAATGTTACAATAGATGCAACCTAGATAAATCAATAACCTGTACTAAAGCGTTCGTCCTCATCTCTCCTACAGAAAGAAAAACATCTTGGAGAATAGGTATTCAATGCATGACACACAGATATGCATTATATCACAGACACAACCTCAGACCTTAGTCACTTTGCATGACCTAAACAAAATGCACATAAATAAAATTATTCACGGTTTCTCCATAATCTCTAAATGGGTCCATAGACTACTTAAGATGCTAAAACCATCTCATGTACGCCAAATGGCAAAAAGACAACTAACCACAAATATCCAACTGGCAAATGGTGATGGTAAATGTATCCAACTATAAGATGTATTTTTGTAAACACCACCTGGTCACATTAACAATACCAACAAATAGTAATGTATAAATTATAATGTCTACGAACAGTATTCACAACATAAATTTCTTTATCTGACAGCCTAGAGAAAGTCGTGGGTTACAATCCCTTAACGATGAAACACGTGTCGGCTGTGACGTCTCTAGAAATAAACAACATCAACCACAACCCTGATTAAGAGGAAATGCAATTTGTTATGACTGAATGAATGATGAATGGTGGAATCACTTGTACACTGTGGAAACTTTAACTGTAAACGAGTGCTAAGGAGTATTTATCTGTTCTAAGGCTCTGTCGTACTAGAAGAGGGAAGTGGTTCTCGTCTCCTTATAGCACCGTAACCTATTATAAAAGACCTATCAAAAAATCATAGAAAGGTGAACTTTCCCTTGTGGCGCCAGAACCTAGTTTAATACCACTAACCTAATTGCCAGAATTTTTCAACTGGACGAAAAGATGGTGGAAAGTGGGTCCTTTAAAATTTTTAATTTTGATGTGATTTTTGGTTGGTGAAAGTTTGGGTGACGAGTCACGGCCTGGAGGGCTTGGTCGCTGGATGCCCTGACTTCGTCTAGAGATGAGTCCGCGGTCCCACTGACTTGTTTTTTGTTCTCCTTTTGTTTGGCCGTTGTCGTGGACTTCGACTTGGATTTAGACTTAGTCTCGGGCTGGGCCCTTTTCTTGCCTGACCCCATGCTTAGAGGTGGCTTGAGAAGCTAAGGAGATGTTATAGGGATGGTGGATCAGTCGGGCTTCACCCAGGGCCCTTTGCAGTACCCGATATCGTAGACCCCCGTAGGGTTTGGGGACTGCGAACCTTACTAATGTACGCGACTTGAGGAGCAAAGCCTTGGAGCCTCGGAGACTTTGGGGCCTTGGAGACTTGGGAAGTCTTGGGAAGTCCGAGCTATTGTGGCACAGTTAAACGTTAAACGATGGTTAATGGCTAACTGATGGTCGGATTGTAATAGGAGTCAGAAAGATCAGTGATCCAGGAAAGAGAGAGACAACCAGCCGACCAACTTCACAACAGGTTGCCGGTTAGTAGCTTGTGCTTGGGCTTATCCTCCTCCTTGGATAATGTGGCATAAGGGCTTGAAGGCCTGGGAGCAATGAAGCTGCCTGGATCTGTGCTCTAAAAGTTATGGTCGGTTATCTTTAATTTGCCCTCCGTATTCTCGGCACCCGACCAGGCTCAACAACTCAACAGCTCAGGAATCTGATCTGGTGATGGTCCAGCCGTCAGACAGTTCTGGGCGAAATGTGGGGCTGTATTGGGACTGTATTAGGACCTCGATGGGGGCCGGCTGAGTTTTCCTAGTCTAAGCTAGCTAGCTGGCCTCGGTGCTCACAGTAAAATGCACCCCCCCCCTACCGGGTCAGTATCTCGAGGAACAACTTCGCAGTCTAACAGTCTCACCCCATCTGTCGTCTGGCCTCTTCCTCTTATGTTCCTCTTCTGTACTGTTGGAACAGCAGAACAGTGGAACAAAAGGGCAGATCAGCTGAAGGGTATTAGGACTGGCAAAAAGACTCACGGTGAGTGCTGCTGTTGTTTTCGTCGTTGTCTTTCCTTTCGCCTCCACCTCCGCGTTGCCTCGCTCCGCTGTCCCCCTGCGCTCCTCTACTCTGCCTGCAGGACTAAACAGGACCAAGCCGAATTAGTTTTTTTTCCCATGTGTGGTACTGGGTTTTTCAG
Organism: Lissotriton helveticus; assembly: GCF_964261635.1. Taxonomy (NCBI): domain Eukaryota; kingdom Metazoa; phylum Chordata; class Amphibia; order Caudata; family Salamandridae; genus Lissotriton; species Lissotriton helveticus. The sequence goes on along the minus strand of NC_136063.1, from coordinate 1,497,090,199 downwards.
AACCGGTACTTATCCGGTAACCCAGTGGTGTCAGGGAAACACACCCAAAGACCACGAGTCCTTTCCTGATTCAGACCACAGAAACTCAGAGTCTTCTAGGTGAAGTCAAGGATCGATTTAATTGGCTGCAACCAAGGTAACAAGCGTCCTAGAAGTACAACACCCGGGAAGTATGTTCTCAGGAGACTGCCGCAATTCACAAAGCCGGGCTTCTCTTTTTATAGATAATATTGTGCTTTAGGCAAACGTTTTGTACATTTTACTACGCCATAGAAATACTTAAATGACAAAGAGAAAGCAGAGTCATGATGACAAGGCCATAGTTCGGTTTGTTCATCCCATAATAAATTACCAGGCGAGGCCCAACATTCTCATCAGATATCGGTAGACCCCTAATAAAAAATGGTCACCTCCCCATCATAAAGCAAGTGAGAGAAAAGAGTAAAGACAGGTGTGAGCAAGATTCGGCAGGGTGTGTGTGTGATGGGAGGTTTTATGGTAGGCTGGGCCTTGATGCTATCTTGTTCGGCCACTGGGAGAAGAACTGACCAAACAGGTTCGGCCTGGGGCACAATGGTTTCAACTTGCCAAGGTCAGGGAAAAGTCAATCAAGGTGTACGTGTCTTCAGGAATCGAATTTGGCTTGATTCAGTTTGCCTGTGTGAGGGCAACTCATAAAATGGCTGCCATATCTAAAATGGAAGCCAAGGGTTCAAGACGCAAATAACGATTTCGAGGTGAACACGTTACTCGAATGCGACGAGACTGCTTGTGCATGATGTACTCGTCATTCTCGGTCTTTTGATACTAAATTCGTCCTGTTACGATGAACTATAATTTTCGAGTCCAGAATTACACGAGTCCAGACATTTTCAGAACCACAAACCCTCCTTTTGCCCTTACATAGGCAATTTAACCTAATCTCACGCTAATCTGAGTCCAGGTCTATATTCCTAAAGTCATTGAGATGTTGCTGTAACATCATTCTATTACTTAGTTTGTCTCTTGATACAGGTTTCCTTAACATGATGTAGCACAGAGGCCACATATTGCAGGAGCACACTGCACGCACAGACAGAACAGGAAAAGAATGGCTAAGACCATCCCAATGACCATCAGAATTTTCCATCCCCAGCCGGATACCAGTTCCCAGAACCATCCCATTAACGACCAATCTCCTTTATCCACATGTATAGATTTGGAAATCTTGTGCAGTTTGGAGATGGCCTGATACACTGTCGGGGCGTTATCTGGGATGAAAATACAGCAACTAGATTGGATCAATCTACATACCCCACCTCGGTCTGCGAGTATGACGTCTAACGTGACCCTGTTTTGAAGAGTCATGAGGCGATCCGACTGGAGCTAAGCAGTCAAGTTACTAAGGGCACCAGCAGTTTCAATCACGGTGGACTCAACCACCCTTGTTAATTGTCTTATGTTCCTGCTGTTAGCCATGGATCCCCAGACCGGCAGAAAACCCTTTGCAAAGTCCCCAAATTCTTGACCTGCAGTGTCTTCTTTACTCAAGACACCTCTAACTATCCTTGTCTTGTGGTAGTCTGCCGCTGCTGTGTAGGTGGGGGGCAACAGGAACGAAACAAAACAGGAGCCCGAGAAGTCAGGGAGCAACCAGGTATAGGCTCTATCATGACAGATGAAATAAGTACCCTTAGCTGCTAAGAACGCAGGGGAAGTCTGAGACCCAAAAACATAAGTTTCTGTGCAGACACTTTTCCCTAACTGAGCTCTGGGATTCTCGCCAGTGCCTTGCAGACACAAGTGACCCTGATGGGGTACAATCCAAATCGGGGACGATCTCTTAGATTGCTATTTTTCACTCAGAGTAGCTTCATATCCGGTCACGTTCCAATTTATATATGCAAATATCTCATCGTCCGGGGTATTTTCATAAGAGAATTCTCCCTTAATCATGTCGACTATACCCTTAACCAAAGCACTATTCTTGGGATTGTCCTTTACGGAATGTAGGGGGTGGACTTCACGTGCGTATATGAACATTGTTCTGTATGCCCACACAGATCCATTATGGCTGAAAGGCAGAACCAGATAAGGGATACCTTTATCTGTTGTGTGAGGCATGAGGCCACATATCCAGCAGTTAGTCGAGTTCATTACTAGTTGGTGTTGGTGCAAGAGCTGGACAAAGGAGTTATTGATAAACTCTAACCTTCTATTAGATTCGTGGTCGGGAAGAGGGTGGAAAAAATGAGAGGAAACAGTAGGAGGAGGTATGGGCAATGCAGTGGGTGCAAATGTTACACGAAAAGAGAATAAAACGTAGCTTACAAAAAATATCATCACACTGAATAGCATAAAAATGCACAATATTATAAAACGTTTCTTTGTCATCACTTTACATAATTGGTGTTTACAGTTCGTTGGTTGGGCAGGTCTCTCCATCTCCGAAAACTCCATCCTCTCTAGAGTGCTGCCCGCGATGAGGAGGTTGATTCCGCTAAGGAGTGCTTCTGTCAGTCTAGGGCAACTACCTTGGACTAACCAGAACCGTCGACCTAACGTCGCCAGCTGCATTCCAAAGACTTTAACAATCGCGGCCCTAGCAGCATGAACCCGGATGGCGGTTTGAAAATCAAAAATAAGCAAGTTTCTCAGATGGGAGAGCTGCGCTTTTCAAAAATAGTACTTGGAAGGAAAAGAATATTTTTTATTTGTCCATAGGTCTTTGCTTTAAAAAGGAATCATTTTAGTTCGTATTTCTTGGTCTCAAATTGTATCTTCGTTTTCCAGGAACTGTTCGGTCGCGGAACAAGAGTTCAGGTTCTGTAGTGTCTAATTGCTTTGACGGTGATACGGGTTGCAGAATGTTGTCGCTCTCTTGTTCAGTCAATGTTCCTTTTACGCGTGCATCACTGAAAGAGACGAAGCGAGGCACGGTTTCAGTCTCTGAGTCGCCGACACCCTCCTGGACCCACTGGTCATACGGCAGAGGTAAAGGGATCCTTTTACAATGGACCCCGTGGATCCAGGGCTTCTTTCCCTCCACTCGAACTGCCGATCTTGTGGAGAGAAGGACGAGATGCGGTCCGGTCCACCTGGGCTGCTCGTTCTTGGTCCGCTGGAAGTTCCTCACGAGGACCCAGGATCCAGGTTCAATGGGGTGTCCTGGAGTTTCGGAGACCGGAGGCAGGGTATCGTTGACCTGTTGATGCAAAACACGTCATTTAGCCGTCAATTCATACAGGTAATCAAGCAGAACAGGGTGTTCTAATTCGCTGAACTTGGTGGGCCTAGGCACTCCCCATATATTGGCCGGGCGGCCAAAAACAAAATCGTATGGACTAAGTCCCACTCGCGAATGCACAGTCATTCGGGTTGATAAGAGTGCTAAGGGTAGAGCATCAGGCCATTTAAGACCTGTGCTCGCTTGAATTTTGGCTAATTTTAATTTAAGCGTGCCATTGTAACATTCTACTAATCCAGCTGATTAGGGGTGATTTGCAGCGTGGAACTTCTGTCGGATGCCTAGCCCTTCACATACATTCTTCATCACACGACCCACAAATTCACTTCCGTTATCAGACCAGACCATTCTAGGCATTCCAAATCTAGGGAAGAACTCTTTCACAAGGGCTTTCGCTGTGGACAAGGCAGTGTTGTCTTTCAGGGGATATGCTTCTACCAATCTTGAGAAAGCACAAACAACAACGAGCACGTATTTTAGATTGTTGCACCTCTCCATGTGGATGAAATCTAGCTGCAAAACCTCAAACGGATACGTAGGAGGTGCAAAATGACCAGCTGGAGTTGGGGTTTCCCTACCAGGATTGTGTTTCAGACACACCATGCAATTCTTGACCACATTCTCTGCACACTTTGGAATTCCTGAATTTTGCCATACTGGAGCCAACAACTTGCAAATCCCTTTCACGCTAATGTGAGCCATTCCATGAGCCATCGTAACTACTGCAAGCACATACGCATCGGGTAACAACCATCTCTGATGCTCTGATAATTCAATCCAACAACCATTTGCATCCATTCTACCCGTACTTTCTCTCCACGTGCTCAACTCCTTCTCTGTAGCCTCAGCTTGAATGGACTTCACACTCTCTATCGTGTCTTCACACATTCCAATATCACCAACCCATCTTGCAGGGCCTGCAACGTACATTCGGCTCATCACATTCCTTGCAGTTTCTTTCGCGGTTTCATCAGCAAATGCGTTTCCACTCCCAACATCATCAGTCACTTTCTTGTGAGCACTGCATTTCACAATCGCCACTTGCAAAGGCAAGGTCAGTGATTCAAGAAGCTCAGTCACCAACTGACCATGTTGAATCTTAGCTCCATGCGAAGTCAGGAACCCACGTTCCTTCCACAATCGTCCAAAACTGTGAGCCACTCCAAATGCATACTGACTGTCGGTATAAACAGTCACTTTCATTCCTTTTGACAACACACATGCTCTCGTGAGTGCAATCAATTCTACTGCTTGAGCTGAGTTATGTGGAATACGTGCGGTTTCAACAATCGTATGCAAAGTCGTGACAGCATATGCTGCAGTCGTATCACCATTCGGAAGCTTGAAGCATGAACCATCCACCCACAACGTACCATCACATTCAGCAAGAGGAGTATCGTAAAGGTCTACTCTCCCTTTCGTTTCCTCTTCTGTTCTAAGAAAACAATCATGCTGTTCTGAAGCATCTGATTCCTCTACGGTTGGCAACAACGTTGCTAAGTTTAATACGTTACATCTTTTTATGTGCACATGACTTGCTAGTGTTAATTCGTACCCTGACAATCGAGCACTAGTTAAGTGCTGTGTCTTTGTTCGGTTCAATAATGTGTCTACTGCATGTGGAACCATAACGACTAGCGTATTATTCATTACGAGACCAGCAGACTGTCGAATAGAAACAGCTGCTGCCGCTGTTGCTCTTAAACAACTTGGCAATGCTTGAGCTACCAGATCCAAAGTTGACGAAAAATATGCACATGGACGTTGTCTGTCTCCAAACAACTGTGTCAGTACTGATAATGCACAACCTTGTTTCTCGTGGACGTATAGTGTGAAGGGGTTACTGTAGTCAGGAGTACCTAACACAGGAGCCGAACACAATGCTGTGCGTAAATCAGAAAAACTTTTCTGGCACTCTTCAGACCAAGGAACGGGATTGGGTGTATCTTTACATGTTAAGGCCACCAAAGGTTTGGCCAATAACGAAAAATTCGGTATCCACTGTCTGCAATATGATGTAATACCCAAGAAAGCACGCACTTCTCTCTGTGTTCTTGGCACACTTAATTTCGCTATTGCCTGAATTCTCTCTGGTGTCAGTTTCCTTCCCTCCTTCGATAAGAGATGACCTAAGTAGGTCACTTCTTGTCGGCAATACTGTAGTTTGGAAAGTGACACCTTGTGACGTAACTCACATAGATGACGCAATAATGACAATGTGGCTTCTTTACATATTTCCTCAGTATCTGTGGCGACAAGCAAAGCATCAACGTACTGAATGAGGGTAGCGCCGTCGGGTAAAACAATCGTATCAAGCTGTGTCTTTAGAGCTTGATTGTATATTGATGGACTTTCACAGTAACCCTGGGCAGCGCGTTTAAAGCGGAAGATTCATCCCTGCTTTCCTCAGCGATCGGGATGCTGAAGAATGCATTCTTCAAGTCAATCACCGAAAACCACGTTGCAGAAGCTGGGATCATAGTTAATAGGGCAGTGATGTCGGGAACAACCGGAAATTGTGGCACAACTATTTTATTGACCTCTCTCAGGTCAATCACAAATCTGTAAACAGGTGTCTGGGAAGGATCAGTTTGTTTCAAAACGGGCAAAACAGGACTATTGCAAACATTTCCCCTTGTTTCTTCAATGACATCTTTCGCTATCAGATCGTGAACGATCGCTAACAAAGCTTTTTCGCCTTCACTAGATATTTTGTATTGGGGAATCCGTGGCATTTTAACATTGGCTTTCAATGTTATGAGATATGGCGGAATTTCCAAAAGACCCACATCGTTAGAACCAGTAGCCCAAAGAACATTAGGAAGGGACGACAATTCTGTTGGAATTTTATCCCTTGACAAATATATTGAGGAAACCACCTTCTTACCTAAAGTAAGTTGTACTCCTGAAGGAGAACAGTACAGAGTTGCATATAACCTTTTTAACAGATCTAGTCCTAACAAATTCTCACCACAACCTGTTGTCAGAATAAGGGGTGCTTCTAATTCACAAGGACCAACAGAAAGAGACAAAGGGTCAGAAATAGGATTTCTAACCGGGGCGCCAGAAAAACCTACAGAAACGTTCGTTTCGCCAGACAAAGGTGCGCCAGGGAGTTTGGAGTGCATAATTGAACTCTTTGTAGCACCAGTATCCAACAGAAAAGGTTCTGACACACCTGATGTAGTCACCTCAACGTATGGTCCTTTCTGATCTACTGGAACTGAAACAACTCCCTCTCTTTGTCTATGGCTGTCCTAGCAGTCGTTACTTTCCCAATTCTCATTTTCTGTACTCGTCAGCGTAGTACTGAGCTGTCCTACCAGATTCGTTATTCTGCTGATCGAATTTGTTCATAGAGTTTTGAGGAGGAAGGGGACGTGCGTCCTGAGGGACGTTTCCGTGTCCTCTACCTCTAGGCGCTTGTTGAGCACCTCTACCTCTTGTGCTTGAACCACCATTTGCACGCTGTAACAGAATAGGACAACTATACTTAAAATGACCTTCTTCCTTGCAATACGAACATTGGTTGGGGCCTATAGGGGCACGTGGCTTAGTATACTTGACTCTTTGTGAGTCCCTCTGATACTGTTGAGGCTGCTGAAAAGTATTCTGGTAGCTATTCTGACCACCATTATTCTGGCCGCTACCACCACGTGGCGGATAAGCTTGCTGTAACAAAACCTTTGTTTTCAACTCTTTAGTTTTCTTCTCCGCTCTATCTTTCTCGTCTTTATCTCTATTTTCATAGTACTGTGCGGTAGCTAAAATCTGTGCTGAAGATGAAACTGCCCAAGAACTCTCAGAATCCTTTAACTTTTTACACAACTCTGGGAGCAGATTGTGCAAAAATTTGTCGACAAACAATCTTTGACCACCTTCTGTGCTCATATCTTGACTACTGTGGTCGACAAATGTTTCCTCAAACCTGGTGAAGAAATCAGACACTGTTTCGTCTTTCTTTTGCTTACACGCAGACAACTTATCCCAATTTACATGTATCGCAGGCATTATCGTTTTCATGTAATCAGTTATTTTACCAGCTAGTTCCGCTATTAAAGGTTCAGGTTTAGCACCACCAATTTGTAGGGCGTCTGCAGCGGTGATATTAGCCCACGAGTCACCTAATTCCTGATCATGATCCGTGTGACGAATCTTTCCCCATAAAGGCTGTGGAACAACGTTCCCAAACAACATATCGATATCGGCTAAATTCATAATGCATGACCCAGCGATCTGTGACAACTCCTTTTAATACCCTGCAGGATTTTTACAGGGATCAGGTAAGGTCTGTTTAAGTGCTAGAACTTCGGCTCGCTTCCATGGGACATGTACCCACACACGCTGGAAATGAGGCTGAATAGGTGGGTTAGCATTTGCGTCACCCTCTCTCCATTGTGGCGGAACCTCTCTCATGGGGTATTGTCGCGCCTTCTTCCTACCATATTCACCACACTCGGATTGTGATTGAGAAGTGTTCCCCTTACTCCGATACGACAACAATACCTCAACTGCTCTTTCGACATCGGGACCTATAATCATGCCTTCTGAAAAATGGAACCGCACCCGACACAACTCGGGCGGGTTGCATTCTAGATCATTGTCTTCTAAATCTTCACAGAGAAAAACACACATCTGTTCAAACACGTATCTCTGTGTCAGTGCTTCCCACTGACGGAAGACTTCCATGACAGACTCTACATCATACCTCGCGGTGTTCATAACCCATTTACGCGCTAAACTATTCGGTAAATCTCTCTCTCGATAGTCAGGCAGTTGACTCCGCAACTGTCTTCATGTCGGTTTGGGGGTCGTATTAGGTGAGCCAAGGAAAGGAGAGAAAAGGTTAGTAACAGTGTTGGCCATTCTCTGTCGAACGGAAGGAGAAACTGACGGTAGAACGGGCGGAAACACTGGGTGAGATAAGGCAGAAGCAGAAGCAATAGTAAAGGGAACATTAGGAGAAGTAGAGAGTGTACCAGGCAAAGTCGTAGTAAGCACAGGTGGAGCAGATGTGATCGGTGAGCCTTGAGAAGGCTGCACCGGAGGAGCAGAAGCCAGCTGAAGAGTAGCTGGTGGGTGCTGTGGAAGAACAGGAGGCATAGCAACTATAGGTGGTGCAACTAAAGGCTGCGGAGGTGCTGTGGCATTTTGCGCATAGGGCGGTGGAGAACTTAACAAATGCGCCATTAACGGATCTTTTTCAAGTTCTTTCGCTGCACCTTGCTTAGGAGTTGGTAAAACTGGATAACATTTATCTATTACCATTTTACGTTGCCTGTGCAACTGCTCATACTTCTGTTCTTCTTCATTATCTTTATACTGCATAGCAGCTTGCATTATTGAAAAACCTCTTTCTCTCTTGTTTTTCTTTTCTAATTTAATTTCCTTTTGTTTGGCTTACTTACGCCATAGGCGGAAAGAGTCAAACATCGACGGCCGGGCTTTCTTCTTAAAAAGTTTAACTTCGAGGTTATCTAAGATTTCGGTATCAAAGCTACCATATTGGGGACATTTTAAAACACCGTCTTTTCTGGTGTATTTGATCCACACTTCGTTATATGTGATGGGACCTACTCCGTGCTTCACATATAATTCATATGTTGGAGTTCCAATCGGAGGAACCGGACACGCGTCCTCCAATCGGGAGTCCTTTTTACTACAACCAAGACAAAACAAATTTCCAAGTCTGCTAAGACCAGGCATCTTTGCTCTCTAGTCTAGCTTCAAACTTCGAAGGATTTATCGATTACGATATTTCTCGTGAATGCACGAGTCCCTCTGTTTTGGTGCTTGCAAGTACCAACACAAAACTATCCCAAAGGATACCCAAGACTAAGAACCACTAAGGACTGGGAGACGCTCCGCTTATACTTAACTGAGATATCGATGACGTCACTAGAAGACTCGTTTCAGCGTTTCGCTCTACCAAACTTCAAGGGTCCAAATCAGGGCGATAGCCAGGGCAGCAGTCCTTCGTAGCCGTCGGGAAGCGGGGAACCTCGCAGCAAAGACCTTCGGACCACGTCGACATGCAGGGGTCGATGAAGTGGTTGGCCGTCCTCTGGAATTTTCACACGAAGCTCCTCACGAACCTCTGGCTGGACCGGTACCGCTGGAATCGCCCCAAACGTTGGGCGCCAACTGTGGTACTGGGTTTTTCAGAACCGGTACTGATCCGGTAACCCAGTGGTGTCAGGGAAACACACCCAAAGACCACGAGTCGTTTCCTGATTCAGACCACAGAAACTCAGAGTCTTCTAGGTGAAGTCAAGGATCGATTTTATTGGCTGCAACCAAGGTAACAAGCGTCCTAGAAGTACAACACACGGGAAGTATGTTCTCAGGAGACTGCTGCAATTCACAAAGCCGGGCTTCTCTTTTTATACATAATATTGTGCTTTAGGCAAACATTCTGTACATTTTACTACGCCCTAGAAATACTTAAATGACAAAGAGAAAGCAGAGTCATGATGACAAGGCCATAGTTCGGTTTGTTCATCCCATAATAAATTACCAGGCGAGGCCCAACATTCTCATCAAATATCGGTAGACCCCTAATAAAAATGGTCACCTCCCCCATCATAAAGCAAGTGAGAGAAAAGAGTAAAGACAGGTGTGAGCAAGATTCGGCAGGGTGTGTGTGTGATGGGAGGTTTTATGGTAGGCTGGGCCTTGATGCTATCTTGTTCGGCCACTGGGAGAAGAACTGACCAAACAGGTTCGGCCTGGGACACAATGGTTCCAACTTGCCCAGGTCAGGGAAAAGTCAATCAAGGTGTACGTGTCTTCAGGAATCGAATTCGGCTTGATTCAGTTTGCCTGTGTGAGGGCAACTCATAAAAAGGCTGCCGTATCTAAAATGGAAGCCAAGGGTTCAAGACGCAAATAACGATTTCGAGGTGAACTCGTTACTCGAATGCGACAAGACTGCTTGTGCATGATGTACTCGTCATTCTCGGTCTTTTGATACTAAATTCGTCCTGTTACGATGAAGTATAATTTTCGAGTCCAGAATTACACGAGTCCAGACATTTTCAGAACCACACATGCCACAGAAGCTGTGCCGCCCTCTAGCCGGCCGCCTTCTCTGAAGCTCTGAAGCTGTACAGAGTGCACAGCCGCCCACTCCGAAGTCGTGCGGGATGCACCAGGCGGGCAGGCTGGGCAAGGCAGGCTCGTTTCAGCGATAGCGATAGCAGTTTTGAAACAGGAGCGTGAGCGATGGCGGCGGCGGCAGTACCGTGCTCGGCTCTGCTCTGTGTTCTGAGCAATCCGCAAAACCTGGCCTGGATTCGCTGGTAAAGTGTTTGGCAGTCAGTCTCTGGAAGTCTTAGCTTGGCTTTGGATTGGCTTTGGCTTTAGCGCTCAAACTACAGCGCTCAAAATCAAGGTTGGGGCATGGAGTGCAAGATGATCAGGTGGGGGAGGCCAGGGCACTGCGCTGCTTACACCCACCGTTCTACTCAGCTTGCTTGCACCCGCCCGCTGTCAGTTGTCAGTCAGGTCATGACAGTCGGGACATTGCCCACAGGGTGCGATGAGGCTCCCACAGTTCCAGCGGAGTTACAAATACTGAGGGTGCAGGGATACTAAGCGGCAACCAGTACCAGCACCCACTCGCCACGAATGATCAAGTGTCCACTGTAGCCCACAGCTGTCCACCGCTGAGCAATCCGCTGCTGGGCTGCTGAGATGCTAAGGTGCCTTCTCAGGACTGCAGTCCGCACCCCGCTGCCTCGCCCCGCTGCCTTGCTTCCTGACTTACCAGCTGCCCGTCTCCCTGGCCTGCCTGCTCCCAACCTCTCACCTTTCGCCCCCCACAGCAGGGGGGGAGGTCCGTGGGGAGCCGAATCCAGGGCCGGGTGCCGGGTGCCGGGTCCAAGGGAGCAAGCAACCTTTTTCGGCATCTGCTCAGCCACGGCGTCTGCCGTGTCCTCCTGTTCCTGCTGCTGCGGTCAACACGAAAATGCGGCCTTTTTGAGAGGTAACTCCCATCCTTCCCTCACAAGACATAGGGGTCCCCTTACAGGGTGCCCAACCAAAAGCTCAAAAGGGCTGTAGCCAACCCCCTTTTGTGGGACCTCTCTGTAAGCAAACAGAAGGCAGGGTAAAAGGATGTCCCATCTTCGCCTAAGCTTTTCAGGTAACCCTTTTATCATCCCTTCTAGGGTCTTGTTGAACCTTTCAACAAGCCCATTGCACGGTGGATGGTAGGGTGTAGTGAATTTATAATTAACACCACACTCCTTCCACATAGCAGTCAAATATCCTGACATGAAGTTTGCACCTCTGTCAGAGACAACCTCCTTTGGACAGCCCACTCTGGAGAAAACTCCAAGTAGGGCCCTTGCCACAACAAGAGCTGTTGTGGTCCTCAGTGGAATAGCTTCTAGATACCTGGTGGCATGATCCACTACCACCAGTATAAATCTGTGCCCAGATGCTGTTTGGGGGTCCATTGGGCCAACAATGTCTATCCCCACTCTTTCAAAGGGTACCCCCACCACAGGTAGTGGTATGAGGGGGGCCTTTGTTGTGCCACCTGATTTGGCACTGGCTTGGCAGGTCACACAGGAGCGATAAAACTCCTTGGCATCTTCTGACATGTGGGGCCAGTGAAAGTGAGGGACAAGCCTGTCCCAAGTCTTGTTCTGGCCTAGATGTCCTGCTAAAGGAATATCATGGGCCAAGGTTAGAAGGAAGCCCCTAAATTTCAGAGGTATAACCAACCTCCTGGAAGCACCAGGCTTGGGGTCTCTAGCCTCTGAATAAAGGAGCCCATCATCCCAATATACTTTATGGGTACCTTGAGCATTCCCAGCAGCCTCAGCAGCAGCTTGCTGTCTGAGGGGTTTAAGAAAAGGACAAGTTAACTGAGACCTGCCCCAGATCTGCCCTTGAGGGTCCCCCTGTCCCCAGAAACTCAACCTGATCAGGTTCAAGCTCTTCCAGGACAGTCTCCTCTTGGATCACAGAATCATCCTCCTGAGAGGGCTGATCCTCAACCTGGGGCAAGGGAGAAGGCACTGCCTTAACCCTCTTGCTCTTTCTCTTGGGTTGTGTCTGGTCTATAGTTTCAAGATCCACCACAGGTTCAGGTAAGCACTTCTTGGCCTGGGACCTGGTTACAGCAAGGACATGTGCTGAAATACCTAGCATCTCCTCATGAGTCCTATACTCCACTTCTGACCATACTGAGTTCTCAAGATCATTGCCCAAAAGACATTCAACTGGGAGGTCTGCACTTACCACAACTCTTTTGAGGCCAGTTACCCCTCCCCAGGAGAAATTAACAACTGCCACACTATGTGTAGTAGTGACATTGCTAGCATTGGTCACTAGGTAATTATCACCCAGCACAATCTGTCCAGGGTCCACAAAGTTAGGTGTCACCATCGTGACACTGGCACATGTGTCCCTGTAAGCTTGAGCCACTTTGACATTTATTAAAGGTGTCTGTCTGTACTTGCCCAAGTTATTGGGACTCACGGTAGTGGACATAGCCATGTCCACATCTCAGATCAGAACAGCCTGAGTGGGGATCCTGACTAGGCCAGAATCCACCTCAGTACCCAGGGTTAACCCCACTATAGCCTTGGGTTGTGTACTACCACTTCTGACTGTACTAGGGGATGCAGGTGCCTTAGGGGCTGCAGTGGTAGGGGCTGTACCTTTCTTGGTGCACTCACTAAACCAGTGAGAGGCAGATTTATAATAATTACACCAAGGTTTCTTTGGACCTTCTTTCTTCTTTTTAGAGTTTTGGGACCCCCCCCCCCCTCCTTAGAAGTATTTTGGGGGGCTGAAGAAGACTTCTGGTCTTTTTGTTTTTTATCTCCACCCTTTTGGTCTGCCTTTTTCTGGTCACCACCTTGGTTCTGGGGTCTCTGCTTAACCCTGGTTCTGACCCATTTGTCTGCCTTCTTCTCCAATTCTTGGGGAGAGGTCAGATCTGAGTCAATCAGGTGTTGGTGCAACAACTGGTTCTGGCAATTATTAAGGATCTGTTCTCTCATTATTAGATTGTACAATCCTGTATAGTCTGTAACTTTACTTCCCAGTAACCAACCTTCCAGAGCATTAGTGGCACAATCAACAAAGTCAGTCCAGTCCTGAGTCTGTGTCTTCTGGGTGTCACTGAACATTACCTGTACGGTTCAGTGGTTAAGCCAAACCCACAATTAGAGCACTCTTCAGGACAGTGTAGTTTTTAGCATCCTCATGACTAACAGCGAGGAGCTTGTCCCTTCCTTTTTCTGAAAAGGAAAGCCACAAGATTGCTGCCCACTGACCCTGGGGAACCTGCTGTACCATGCAGGCCCTCTCCAAAGCAGTTATCCACTTGTGGATGTCATCCCCATCTTTATCCTGTGGTAAATATTTTAGTAATTTACCTTGATCATAATTTCTAGACATAAATAATAAATTCAAGTATGAAGAGCAGAGTCTGTGGTGGTTCGAATTCAGGGTCTTTATTCAGTAACTCGAGTTAAGGGAGAGCTCCGTCACCTGAGGAGGATCGGAAGAATCTCTAACTTTATTCTCAGAATACATGGAAATTTAAAGAAAAAAAGAGGAAGGAGCTTCCCTTCAATGCATGCCCGGATCATATGTTGAAATAAACAGAAGTCATGTAGGCCCGGATCATATGTTGCTATAGAACAGAAGTCATGACCATAAAAGGAGGCAACGTCGTGAAAAGGGGGCACATGGTAGATAAAATAAGGCTGAGTCATGATTTAGAATGAGGAAGCACAATAGAGGCAAAGGTGTGAAGAAATAACGCTAGGCTGGTTCCTTAGATAAGAGAGAGAGAGTCGTGACAGGATGTCTGTTTGGCATGTTTCAGCATTCGGGGGCTCTTCTTCTCGGAATTGGTTGTCGTGGTTTAACAGAACGGGGGCTATTTCTCGGAATTGGTCTGATTATAGGGAAATGGTTACAGATGGGGGGGTCTTGTTCTCGGCATCGGCTTAACCACAGAAATGTACGGTTTAAGTGAGGAAACTGGTTCTCGGAATCGCACTGAGCATAAGGATGTAATGTTGACCTTTTTGGGGAAGGAGAGTGCGTGTGCAACTTCGTGAGGTGCATGATCAGCGGGACATAACTTTACGATAAATAATCATTTTCCACATTCCACCCTTGTCCCATAATATAAACTTCTAAAATTCTTTGCCTTTTCTAATCCACCTATATACTCATTAGGCCATTTACTTGTTCCTGTAACATAATTCTTTCCTTCTCTTTCTTTCTGGACTGGGTTTTTGGAATACAGGTAGTGGCACAGGAACTACAGAGTGCTGGGCCGCACTGAATACAGAGGCAGCAGGTGAAGAGAATGGCTAGAGCGAGACCTATGACTGTAAGCGCCTTCCATCCCCATGAGGAAAGGAGGCCCCAGAGCCAACCTGTCAGGGACCAGGCACCAGTGTCTTCATCAAGTTTTCTGGAGAGTATATGAAGGCGGGAAATAGCAGAATACACTGAGGGTGCATTGTCTGGGATAAATACACAGCAGCCGGACCCGATCAGTTCACATACACCACCACGGTTAGCCACTATGATATCTAAGACCATACGGTTCTGTAACGTCATGAGTCTGTCGGCAGCCATCTCAGTGGTGATGTTACTTAATGCACCAGCTGTTACGTTTATGGCTCCCTGGACTACAGGAGTCAGTTGTCTTATGTGGCGGCTATTGATCATAGGCCCCCAGAATGGGATGACTCCTTTAAAGAAGTCGCCGGCCTCTTGGTCTGCTGTATCTTCAGCATCTATGGCCCCCCTTCGCCGTCTATTAATCACGATCGGAGGGTCACTGAGATGATAATCTGCTGGAGCGGTGTAGGTAGGGGAAAGGAGAAATGCAATGTAGCATTTTCCGGACCAGCCTTGAGGTAGCCAAGTGCGTGCGTGAGGTCCACAGATAAAGTATGTGTTGGGGGCAGTGGTCATTGTTGGGAAATTTGGATCAAGTAGGGTGTACGTCTTGTTATATTCACTATCTCCCATTTTCTGACCCTTGCCCTTTCCTCTTACGCAGAATAGGCCCTTATGGGACACAGCCCATCCACCCTGGTCTGCCTGTCTCTTCTGGACTGAGAATGTTTCCCTAAAGGAGATAGTGTCATTAAAGAGGGAATAACTGGTGTTTTCACTATTGTCTGCTCGGCCCCATGTAGTGGTAAGCGTTATCATTCTTTCTACGGCTAGTGCTGTCTTTGTCTTTATCTCATTCCAGGTACTAGTGTTCTTGATCTGGGTCTCGGGAATGTTTCTAACAGAAGCGGAGAATATCATAGAGAATGCATAGGTAGAACCAGCATAGCCGAAAGGGAGAGGAATAAAAGGCATTCCTCCATGTAAGGAGTGTGGCATTAGGCCGCAGACCCAACAATTGGTCTTGTTAATTACCAGTTGATGTTGATGGAGTGTGGAGATGAACGTGTTATTGAAGAATTCACTTTGTCTGCTCTTGAGGTGTGGAGGAAGATCTATGTATGAGTGCATCGCAGTGTTGTTCAAAGGCGTGGGGGAAGATGGTGGGAAAGCTAGAATAAGGAACCAACATAGACAAGACATGATGCAGAAAATGAGAATCAGGATAGTAAGGAGAATAGAGATCTTGTTCTTAAACAAGTTCGCACAATGAGTCTTTATCTTCATGATTTCGGCTGCTTAGTCTTTGAGAAAGAAAAGATGCACCAGTGACCGGACTCTTCCCAGCAACCGCTTCACCAAGCGTCCGTCTTGGGCTTAAATAGCCACTGGCAGGCCAGTTTCAGATGCACTGTCTCAGGTCTGTTTTGGATAGGATCGCAGCCGCGATTTGTACTCTTCTTGGGGTAAAAGTTCTGAAAGCGGGTAAAACAAAGTCTGTCGTTTCAGTGTCTTTAAAGTCTGATTTTTCAGTGTCTCTGGTCTCAGGATCAGCAACAGTGTCCGAAGGAGTTGGTCCGTAGAAGGGTTTACAGTGGGAGACGTGGAGCCAGCCTTTTCGTCCCTCGACCTTGATGGCGGTCCTCGTCGTCAGCAGCACTAGCTTGGGGGACGTCCGCCTTTTCTCCAGAGGGCTGGTTCGATCAAATTTCTGACGAGCACCCAGTGACCAGGCTGAAGGGGGTGCTCGTCGGGCGTGGTTTTGTCGGGAAAGGCTGCAGCCACCTATGAACGACAAGAGCGTAGTGCAGACATCAAAGAAGCCAAGTAATCTGTCAGTACATTCGCATCAATGGCAATTAACTTTTTAGGAGATGGGACACCCCAGATATTCGGAGGCCTCCCAAAGGTGACCTCGTAGGGAGATAGGCCCGTCCGGGAATGTGCCACCATTCTCATATAGAAGAGGGCAACCGGAAGGGCTGTCACCCAGTCTATTTGCTTGTCAGCGCAAATTTTTGCCAACTTCGTTTTTAATGTCTGGTTATGTCGTTCAACTAGGCCTGCTGCTTTGGGATGCCTAACACAGTGGAACTTCCAGGTGTATCCTAGCAGTAAGGAGACAGCCTCCATCAATTTAGAGGAGAATGGTTGTCCGTTATCATAGTATATGACTCTTGGCAACCCATATCGAGGGAAAAATTCCCTCACCAATTGTTTAGCTGTCATCTTGGCACCATAGTCTTGGACAGGGTATGCTTCCGTCCATCGGGTTAAGGTACAGACTACTATGAGGACATACTTATATCCCGACATCTCTCCATCTGTATGTAGTCCATTTGTAAGACTTCGAAGGGGTGATCAGTAGGATGGAACCCTCCTTGTTCAACTGAGATACTTTTCCCTGGATTGAACTGAGAGCAAATCATACAGGTTTGTACTTTTTGTTTGGCTGCTGCACGTAGATGCTTGTTGTGCCATATCATATTCAGACTGTCTAACATTCCTTTTTCTCCTAGATGTGCGGGACCATGGGCAGTGTCTATCATTACGGGAACCATTAGGTCAGGGAGAAACCATTTGGACTTGTCTTTTGTTACCCAACCTTGATCTGTATGTGAACCTCCCTCCTCCTCCCATTTTCTCTTTTCGGTCTCTGTGGCTTGGTTTTGGATGTCCACTACATCCTTGGTGGGAGCGATAACTGGACAGATCGTTCTAATGGTGGTTTCGGTGCTTAGTGTTCCTGTCTGAGCAGCATGTTTGGCGGTGGCATCTGCTAGAGCATTACCTCTAGTGATAGAGTCTGTGACCTTAGTGTGTGCTTTACATTTCAGTATGGCTACTTCTGCAGGTCTGTGTATTGATTCTAGTAGCTGGAGAATAAGATCTCCATGATGGATTTTTGTTCCATGAGAGGTTAGAAAACCTCTCTCCCTCCAAAGGATGCCAAAATTATGGACTACCCCGAAGGCATATTGCGAATCGGTGTAGATATTGACTCGTTTTCCTTTGGACCATTCACATGCTTGGGTAAGAGCTATTAGTTCTGCTGCTCGTGCTGAATGTACGGATATTCTGGCTGCTAAAAGGACTGTGTTCTCTGTAGTGACAGCATAGGCCGCCGAAAGTTCGCCTGATTGGAGGCGCATACAGGAACCGTCTACAAACAGTGTGTGTTCTGGTGTACTTAGAGGGACATCTGTAAGATCAGACCGGGGTTTTGTGACTAGTTCGACTACCTCAAGGCAGTCATGGATCTAGTTGTCAACTGGGACAGCAGGCAGTAGTGTAACTGTGTTGAGGATATTGCATCTTTTGATGATGATGTGGGGTTGGAACAGAGTGACTTCATAGCCTGTAAGGCGAGCTATGGTCAAATGTTGTGTTTGTGTCCTATTCAAGTGTAATTCTACTGCATGGGGGACTTGTACTTCCAGAGAGTGTCCTAGTACTATGGAATCACTTTGTCGTATTGCTAGAGCTGTAGCTGCAACAGACTTCAGACAGGCAGGCAAACCTTGTGCAACAGGGTCGAGAGTGCTAGAAAAATAAGCACAGGGAGGATGTTTGTTGGCTTGTGTTTGTGTGAGTACTGACAATGTAGTACTTAAAACTTTGGACTCGTGTTATAAACTTCGTCGTAACACGACGATTTTTATTGTCAAAAGACCGAATATGACAAGTACACTATGCACAAGCATTTTCGTCATATTCGAGTGACGATTTCGCCCTTAGGTTCCATTTTGAATACGGCAGCCTTTTTGTGAGTTGCCCTCACATAGGCAGATGAATTAAGCCAAATTCGATTCCAAAGGACACGTACACCTAATTGACTTCTCTGCGACCTGAGCAAGCTGGAACCATTGCCCCAGGCCGAACCTGCCCGGCCACTTCCTCTCCCAGTGGCCGAACGAGATAGCATCAAGGCACAGCCTGCCATAAACCTTGTCATCACACACACACCCTGCCTAATCTTGCTCGCTATTAAGGACTCGCAAAAGAGGACAATGATGAATCTGGGGGATAGGTACTATATAATGCATGGAGAAGGAAAAAGGTACGGTAAAACATATGCGGACAATAGAAGCATCTAAGATTTCGAATTTTTTAAGAAAGGTGTTTATAATGTGATTATTGAAACAGTAGGGTGTTTAGTTATAATATTGTATGTTTTAACTATGTGTTTACCTAGTTTCCAGATCTGTAATCAGAGCATAGCTCTAGTTAATGTTGTTGCCACATGTTAATGTTACCACAACTTGTAAAGTGCAACAGCTGCCCCAGGAAAGGGGTGACCGGGTGCTGACAGCAGAGCAACTGACAGGTTCAGATGGAGCAGATGCAAGGGCTACACTGCAGGACCAGGCGTGTTTTAATGGCCTTCCTGAATAGTGCAGTTGCATTAGCCATGGGATTAGAACTTTCCAACCGAATGACCTAAAAGAGTGATAAAAACCCAGCCACATAGCAGGGATAGGCCGCAGACTGTGTACATCAGGGGTTGTCCTTCTGTGGAGGATGGGTTGCTCCGCAGCACATCCACGAACCGCAGAGCCAAAGTACATGCACAGTAGGAGTTGTCCACCTTTGGATGGTGAGGGACAGAGCCTGGCAGGAGTGTATGCTTGGAATAAATGTTGTTATCCTGCATACAATCATCCCTCATACCATCACCCCGCATTTTTCACAACGCAAATGTAATTACTACATAATACCATTACCCCGCAAACTTTCACTCTGCATATTAAGTTACCACGCATGCCTTAACAACGCAAAGGCATGCGTGGTGAAGGCATAAACTGTATAAAAGTGATTTTCCTTAATATATATATATATATAAAAAAGAATATATATATATATATATATATATATATATATATATATTACCTACTGGCGGTCGCCAGTAGGTATATATAGTTAGGATTTTTTCTCTATGGGATTTTTGAAAATTCTATGTCTAATAACTTTGGCGTTTGTGGACAGAATTGGCTGAAATTTCAGGAAAATGGAACATTTTGTTTCTGAGCAGCCCCTGAAAATTTGGGGGGGGGTTCGTCAAGGGGGGGCCGAGAAAAAAGGGGGGTCCCAAAACGTGTTTTTAACATTGAGTTTTCCATAGGGCGGTTGGCCTCACTTTTAGCCCGAACGGCTGAATGGATTTGCACGAAACTTGGCAAAATTGTAGGGACTGGTAGCCCGATGTGCCTTTTGTAGGTCTCAATATATGTGCTTCAGTGGATTTTGAGAAATTAACGTTCAAAAAAAGATATATATCTGTAACAGCGGACCGGGAAGCGCTCCGGTTCGCGGACTTTTCGCGCAACGGAGCTTTGTGAAGCGAAGCTGATTTGTTCTCCGGCGTCTGTAAACATTCCAAACAGTCCGTAGCGGCCGCCATCTTGTCTCTCGGTAGGATCGACAGACAAGAGGAGGCCAAAGCGAAGGGGCAAATGACCATAAGGGGGAATAGTAGATCCTCGCTGACCCCCTAGGTTTGATGTGGAGGTTTTAAAAGGGCCCCGCGGGGCAAAAAAAAAAAATTATAATAATAATCGAACGGCTGAATGGATTTGCACGAAACTTGGCAAAATATTAGGGACTGGTAGCCCGATGTGCCTTTGCTAGGTCTCAATATATGTGCTCCAGAGGATTTTGAAAAATTAACGTTCAAAAAAAGATATATATCTGTAACAGCGCTCCGCTTCGCGTACTTTTCGTGTTACGGAGCTTTGCGAAGCTGATTGGTTCTCCGGCGTCTGTCAACATTCCAAACAGTCCGTAGCGGCCGCCATCTTGTCTCTCGGTAGGATTGAGAGACAAGAGGAGGCCAAAGCGAAGGGGCAAATGACCATAAGGGGGCATAGTAGATTCTTCCTGACCTCTTAGGTTTGATGTACCATTTTGCCAAGTTTGGTGTAATTCCGTTCAGCCATTCAGGCTGTAGACGTATGTAAATGTCCTATGGAAAATTGCATGGGGAAAACACATTTGAAAGTGTTGAAATTTAGAACCAATTAAAATGTTACTTAAAATGTTACTTTGGTTTTGTATTTGTGTGTGATGAAAGTTAATTGGTTATGTATATATGTCAAATGAGAGGAAACCACAGCCATTTTGTGATACTACTGTCTGAGGTACATTTGTGAGGAATTGTTGGTGGTGAATTTCTGGTGTTTGATTTACACAGTACTAACACTTTTCCTACTTTTAAAAAGGTGAGTTGTTAATTTGTAAGGGGAACTATGTTGTACACTTGAAGATAATTTGAAAAATGTTTTCTGTTATTTATTTGCAGTCCTTCTGTTATACTAAATACTTGATAAAGTTAGTTTTATATTATGTATTACTAAAAACGATAAATGAAAGTGATTATTTTTTTCTGCAATTTACAGCAAGCAATTTCAAAATAAATGGCTCACAATGAAGAGACCGTGGCAATTTCTTTGTAAGGGGAACTATGTTGTACACTTGAAGATAATTTGAAAAATGTTTTCTGTTATTTATTTGCAGTCCTTCTGTTATACTAAATACTTGATAAAGTTAGTTTTATATTATGTATTACTAAAAACGATAAATGAAAGTGATTATTTTTTTCTGCAATTTACAGCAAGCAATTTCAAAATAAAATGGCTCACAATGAAGAGACCGTGGCAATTTCTTTTGAATTGTCCACTACATTGATTGAAATTGAGAGCACCAATAATGAAATATTGTCACAAGGAGGAGATGACTTGTATGATTCCATTAGATTGATTGAAATGGACAGCACCAATAATGAAATATTGTCACAAGGAGATGACTTGAATGATTCCACTACATTGATTGAAATTGAGAGCACCAATAATGAAATATTGTCACAAGGAGGAGATGACTTGTATGATTCCATTAGATTGATTGAAATGGACAGCACCAATAATGAAATATTGTCACAAGGAGGAGATGACTTGAATGATTCCACTACATTGATTGAAATTGAGAGAACCAATAATGAAATATTGTCACGAGGAGATGACTTGAATGATTCCACTACATTGATTGAAATTGACAGCACCAATAATGAAATATTGTCACAAGGAGGAGATGACTTGAATGATTTTTTTGATCAATCTGTTGATGGCGAATTTATCGAATGTTTGGAGGCCATAGAGTTAGAAGAATTATCATTGCAGACTTTTCATGAGGAAATTGCTGATGAGGACATGGTACTAGTTCTTTCAAATTTAGAAAATTCTGAAGAATAAATTTATATTTAGAAATCAAAAATTGTTTGAGACATTATTCATTTTTATTTTTAATTTATGAGGTTGTAGCGAAGTGATTGTAGTATAAAATGAGACTTATAGTATAGAGTGCAACATTTTTATGTTACATGGTAAGTTTACTCATATTTACTTCCCTTCTGCCACTATATTATCTCCAATGTGTATTTGACATCTCTTCTTCATCTCCGGCCTCCTTTCTCTCACTGTGTGTCTCCGATGCATCTTATCGCTGCTATTTTGTGTAATTACAGAAGAGAGTAAAATAAAATAGTTTGGAACGTGAAAAGGGGGCAAAGTAGAGTACCCCTCACCCCCTAGGCCTTTTTAGGCGGTCCCAAAAGGATCAGTTTCTGCTTTCCTGAGAGATTATGGTATGAGTTCCATATACCACAATAATTTGCATTACAACATGCAAGATATCTATCTCCTATTACCAACTTTTGGAGATATTCGCGCTAAGCGCGAATATCTCCAAAAAGTAACACCTGCCCTGAGCAGTTCTTAGCCATGTTATCCAATGGGAGGTGGATAACATGGCTAAGAGCATTAGCTCGGTAATGCATGAATATCGCTGACTTTTTAGCGATATTCATGCATTGCGGCCGTTTATTATCGCATTTGCGATAAACCTTGATAATAGCAAGGTTTATCTTCGATAATTTCTGACGATGCTTAGCGGTAAAAAAATTCGTTGGTAAGCATCGTTAGCGATAAATATCGCTTAACTTTGGTAATATGCACCAACGTCTGTTAACGTTCGATTGGAAGGAAATGAGGAAGTGTTGAAAAACATTGTCTGCGCCATCTTGCCTTTTTTGAAATGCCACACTTTTGTCGTGCACGGCAGCCATCTTAGATGCCTTGAGCAGACCCACTCTCTGCACGCTGTCGATTCGTAGCATGGCTCCCCACCCTCGCAAGCATCTTCCCCAGGCACTGGTCACCCCCGCTCTCTGTCTTATGCATCGGCAATAAACCTCCCCCCATCTGCGCTGCTCTTCCCTGAAAATCACACTCTGTGCCCGCCCGACACCTCCCTTTCGCCCTATTCACTACCGCACCCTCTGACACTCCTCTTCCTCTGTGTCCGATTGTCCAGGCTATCACCTAGCCCTGCAGATGTAGTTTATGGCCCCAGCTGTAAAGAATCACCCCTCTTCAAAGGAGTTATAGTAGATCAAGGCCCACACCCGATGAGATCCGTCACACCACACGTGTTCCTACTATCTGAAAACCATCCTGTATTGTGATTGGGGAGGGGACCGAGCCTGAAGCGGAAGATTCCAGGAATGACTCTTTGTACATCAAAGTTTTTACAATTATGTGTCACATTAAAAATATATAGCACTCCAACAAAGTAGTAGGAATATAAAACTTTAATAACATATAAATATATACAACAAAACAAAAACAGTAAAAACATTTAAACAACGAAGAGACCGTGGCAATTTCTTTTGAATTCCTGATGAGGACATGTTACTAGTTCTTTCAAATTATGAAAATTCAGAAGATGTTGCCTGGGGGTGGGTCGTCAGTAGCAGTCTGTTGTGCGAATAGTTCCAAGGCAGCAGAACGCGCTGAAATCTAGATGGCACGAAAGTGATGTCTAGTAAGTTGCCGCCCAGCAAATAACGGCGTGGGGCGCCGCGGGGGTGAGTGAGTCCAGTAGGCACCACAGCTATTCTTACCGGCATTGCAGAATTACTGCTGGGGACAATGCCTGTGCTGTAGCAGGGTCACAGCAGAAACAAAAAGGATTCTGTTGAAGATGTTGTTGGTTTTCAATTTGAAAACAGTTCTGGTGTCAACTGCTATGCTAATGTAGTGGTTAATGTTTTGTTTTCTCTAGAAAATGTAAAAGAGGGGGAGGCAGTCCAAAGTTCCGTTAAAAGGGCAAAGGAAAGGATCGGTGGTTTGAACTATCAGTCAAAAAGGGGAGGGGGTGCAACAATTTTTCCTACCGGGTCACACTGTGCTTTCACCGGAACTGAGGTCTGCAGGATTCTAGTAATTCAAAGTGAGGCTGGCGCCAGCATGGGAGCGCCGACGTCCCGCGGATACAGTTTCGTCACTCCACGGGCGATCATGGCAGTCATTCCCCATCGGGGGTCGGAGACTCCCGCGGCTCCTCTAGAATCTTCAAGGTCGTGGAGGACTACGGTGGTGGAGTCAACCAGTGACCGGGCCATTTCTTTATGCTGGGCCCGCTCTTGCCAGGTCGACCGCCATTTTGAGAGTTCGGTAGCTACTGGCGATCGCGGGGTCAAATGAGCGGACGGGCTCCACCCTGCCGGGCGAGACGTTGCGGCATGGCTACAGTGGAAGAACCCTTTTCCGGGCGCCTGGAGCGCTGAGGGTGCAGCTGGGAAGCCTCCACCTGGGGAGGCGGGAGAGGCCTGTTCGCACCGTCTCTCCCTCCCAGTGCACCCCACGGCGTCTCGCTTGACATTTGTTATGGCCGGACCAGGCGATGAGGACGAGGGGGGGGGTCGGAGGCATGTGCAAGACATCCCCCCCCCCAGTGTTGTCGCAGCCATTATTCAAGAAAGAAGAAGTGTCCCGTCCGTCTTCGGGCCGGGCTTCCGGTAGATGTCGGCCGGACGCCCCTGGCTCTGGCCCCATGAACGGGTTTCTTGGTTTATCGGCTGCAGCCGGATCCCGTCGGCCTCGGCCCCCCGACCGTTGGTGGCCGGACCGGAAGAGCATGTGGCGGGACTACCTGCAACTCTCAAGGGCCACCGCAGCCAGACTGGGAGAGAGAGGGGAGGGTCGAGGAGACATTCCCCCCCCCTGCAACTGTTCAGCGTTGTAAAGGCAATCCCCTGGCCGGGTCCCGCTGGCCTCGGCCTCTCCTCCGGCTACACCCTACGTTAGGATCTCCTGGCCGAGGCGTGGCAGCAGGACCCGCCTTATATGGGCTGCTCCCGGCTGGGCGTAGCCGCAACCCTGCCCCACCTTGGTAGTTTCCAGAGTGGGGGCGGATGTTCTACTGACTTGCATTTTCCCTAGTCTATCGATTTTTTTGGCGTGGCAGGCGGTGGGACAGCGAGGGGTGATTTGGTTTCTCTTACTGTTTTTCTGGTCTCTCACCACTGGCATATTTTAACGTTTTCTTGTTTCTAGGACATTAATAGGTTTTATCATTACGTTATGTTATCGTTTCTTTGTTCGTTGTTTAATAAAAGTTCATGTTCATCAGTGGCCTACTGATTTTCGTTTTCCTATTCTTTTCTTTCCAGGTTGTTTCATGCTAAAGTTTCTGTTAACAGGATACAGTGATCACTTCGTTATTATTGCATATGTCCTTTTCACTAGGGGTGCTCTCTGGTCGGGCCAGATGACCTATCTCTAGTAAATGGTCCGGGTAAAACAGGTGCATCAATCAGTGGGGAGTAGATAGGCATGACAGATTACAACGGGGGAGAAAGGTCCGCATTACGTACCCTTTCACTACTTGCAAAGATTTTCCTACATTTATTTGCAAACCGGGAATACCTCCAAAAAGAACTAATTCCCAAACAGTCAATGTTCGGACAATCAATCAATCAATGAGGAATGAAATAGGTACGACGTGTTAAAGGCTTGCGTTACCTACCCTTCACTATCTGCAAAGGGAGAGAGAATATTCCTATTCTTCCTCGTTTGCAGGCAGAGAAGATCCTTAAGAGAACCAACTTCGAACAATTCAATGCTCGATTCAAACAATCAACAAGGGGTACTGTGAACACAAATGAACGCCGCTTATGTACATACACATTGCTATTTTCAACAGGTTGTTCCTAATGTTTCTATTTTAGCGAGGTCAAAAAGAGATCCCATTAGTGGCCTACTGATTTTGCTCGATTCCTTTTGTTTTTTTACACGATTTTTCGCTATCTGCAAAGACTAAACAGAGTATTGCGACTCTGTGCTTGTTTGTAAATAGAGAATGAACCAAAGAGAACAATCAATCAAATGGAGAGAGAAGCAGGCACGACGGATTACAACGGGGGCAAAGGCCTGCGTTAACTACCCTTCACTATCTGCAAAGAGAGAGTACTCCTAATAGAAATGAGGGGTGGGGAGCAGCATTCAAAGCAGATCAGTGTGCATAAACACGAAATTTTTTTTACTTACCACGTACTTGACATTCGACAGTTTATGATATTTGCTATTAAAAAACCATTGAAATTCACTGAAAAAACCATAGGTTATAGACCATATATAGTTAGGAATTAGCATTTACAAAACCTTGAAAATTCACTGAAAAAACCATAGGTTATAGACCATATATAGTTAGGAATTAGCATTTAAAAAACCTTATTTTACTCACACAAAACCATTGAAATTCCATATATAGTTAGTTGCACTAACTATATATCGCGCACCCGCAATCCACTGCTGATCATGTCACATATTACATCATTCATGACATGGTCAGTGACATCACTGATGACATCACTGATGACATCTCAAATGACATCACTGATGACATCAATGATGACATCT
Organism: Lissotriton helveticus; assembly: GCF_964261635.1. Classification (NCBI taxonomy): domain Eukaryota; kingdom Metazoa; phylum Chordata; class Amphibia; order Caudata; family Salamandridae; genus Lissotriton; species Lissotriton helveticus. Next base: position 1,497,063,835 of record NC_136063.1, on the reverse strand, counting down.
CATTTGACATCATTCTTGTGCTAATACGATAAACCTCTTAGATACACTCAGTGTATACAGACACTCACACACTGTCACTCATCCATGGAGTTACTCACACACCTAGTCAGTCATGCAAAGAAACAATCTTACCTCCATTTCTTCAACTATACAGTTATACACACCTTACTTATTCAAACATATACTAACACATATTTACTCTCTTATACAATCCCTGATACAAGTTCACAATGATCCATACAACCACTCACATATTCAGTGGCTCTCATGCACAGTTATTTATATATGCCAACTCTCACATGTACTGTGTTTTACATATGTACTTACTATGACATGTAGCATTGAGATATCCATTCACTCATCAATACACTCATGCACACAGTCAACTGCCCATGTAGCTGTTTCCACATGCACTCTTGAACTCATACACCTAGTGAATCAACTGCTCACACATCTATGCACAGAGTCACACACCTCCCAGCCACCCCTACACAAACTCAATCTCCCATACAAATACTTGGGCAACCAATCAATAACACATATAGCCTCTCGTATAGCTAATGATCAACACATGCAGCAGTTTACATCACAACAGACATAATAATGCACAAATTAAGACAGTTTAGTCACTAACCCATGCATTCAGTGAGACACATTTAATCACTCACTCATACAGTCAGTCACGCACCTACTAAATCCTTCATCCAGACACTTATACATCCACTCATTCTTCAATATGTAAGACATATTTTAACTTTACAGAAACATACAGTCACTGGATGTTGTCATCAGTGATGTCATCAGTGATGTCATTTGAGATGTCATCAGTGATGTCATCAGTGATGTCACTGACCATGTCATGAATGATGTAATATGTGACATGATCAGCAGTGGATTGCGGGTGCGCGATATATAGTTAGTGCAACTAACTATATATGAAATTCAATGGTTTTGTGTGAGTAAAATAAGGTTTTTTAAATGCTAATTCCTAACTATATATGGTCTATAACCTATGGTTTTTTCAGTGAATTTTCAAGGTTTTGTAAATGCTAATTCCTAACTATATATGGTCTATAACCTATGGTTTTTTCAGTGAATTTCAATGGTTTTTTAATAGCAAATATCATAAGCTGTCGAATGTCAAGTACGTGGTAAGTGAAAACATTTTCGTGTTTATGCACACTGATCTGCTTTGAATGGTGCCCCCCCCCTCATTTCTATTAGGAGTACTCTCTCTTTGCACATAGTGAAGGGTAGTTAACGCAGGCCTTTGCCCCCGTTGTAATACGTCGTGCCTGCTTCTCTCTCCATTTGATTGATTGTTATCCAAGTATTTACTGTTTTAGAATTGGTTCTCTTTGGTTCATTCTCTATTTACAAACAAACACAGAGTCGCAATACTCTGTTTAGTCTTCGCAGATAACGAAAAATCGTGTAAAAAAAAGAAAAGGAATCGAGCAAAATCAGTAGGCCACTAATGGGATCTCTTTTTGACCTCGCTAAAATAGAAACATTAGGAACAACCCCTCATGACAAATACAAAACTAGTGAGATGAACTGAACTCCACACAATGATGGCTGCAAAACAGCTTGGCTCCGCCACCCACCCCGCCCAAAATAACGATAAAGAGCGGCTGCCATGATTGGTTGCGGAATGGCCACGACGGAGCTACGAAATGGTGCTGCTCTCATGCTAACCCCAGCTTCAGTCTGAATATCCAGAAACACTGTAGACTACCAATTCGATCAGTTCCGGTAGCGCCCCAATGTAACCCGGTAGAGAAGAACTAGCCCTCCCCTCTTTGACTGATGGTTCTTGTTGCCTGTCCCTTCTGTTGTCATTTAACAGAACTATTTAGCCTGCTGAAAGGGGTTGTGTTCCAACCGCTGGTTGGTGGAGACATTTTGACTATATTCTGGACCTGCGTTGTCGCGTAATGCGTCATATGACGCGCCGCGTTAGCGCATCCGGAAGTCATCCGGGGCGCGCAGCGCGTAACGTAAGCATAACAAGTCATGTGACTTGTTAATAAAACTTTTCATTGGTTCATTTTACTTTTCTTATTCTAATGATGAAAGGCTTGGTCATATGACCTAAAAATTACGCTTTTTATTACTTCCGAACATTATTTTTTCTTAAATATATGTTATAATGTTCCAGGCTAATGTACTTTCCCGGAAAATTTACAACTGTCCTGCAAGTAAAATATATTCTTTTTTCGAGAAAAAGAGCGTTTCTTCGTCCCATGACGGAGCCGTTGAGCAAAAGAGGGTCGACCTGCTGTCTTAGTCGCCGATACGCCTGAATATGAGATTCTTATCGATCACTTTATGTTGCAGGAGTAGAAAACACAACAGCCCTTGACCATTTATCTTTACTGCGTTCCTTCGAATTATACCTTTTACCCTTCATGTAATTGGTCTGCTTTATTTCACTTGCCTTTTACTGATTCTAAAACAGTGACTATTATTAAAAACTTTACCAATGTATATACTACTACCATGTTTTCTTTTAAAAACCTTTATTGTGAAAATTTCATTATACAAATACGAGCCTATAACCACGTGGGCCGGCCACGGAGCAAACTGTAATCGTATATGATGAGTAGACATTTACACTGTAGAGGAACGTAACGGGCGGGCCATTAGGTTGCAAGAACGAAGGTGTCTAACAGTTACGGAATCGGTGGACGTACATTTTATAATTAAAATACGACAGGGCCAGTTACAATAAAATTATCTAGATATACATTTGCGGGCAAGTACCATGGGTGACGTTAATTCGAACTTTCAATAGTACAGTAATCAATAACACATCAGAACTTAATATCAATAGGGATGTCGAAATATTCAATCAATTCTCGTCCCCGCCCGCCATGTGCTTCAAAACTGCATACGTATCTCGTGATTTCAAGGTTCTGCAACCAGTACACAACAAGGAGTTACGAGTCCCATTTATTCCGGCGCCATTTTGGGCGAGGACGGGCAGGTCCAGGATATAGTCAAAATGTCTCTACCAACCATCGACTATGATGATGTTCATATGCTGTATTTATTAGAGTAACACTCATCTGTCCACATGAAATTAATTTGCCACAATCTAAACATGTCATTTTAATCTTTCCAAAGTTCTTCTAAATATTTGGGACCGTTTCCCTTGCCTCTGATGCTGTCAGTGCCACTTCTTTGATGAATGTACTAGCAGGTCAGGGGTTCTCCTCCAAATCTCTCTTTTATGCAGCACTATAATTAATTGGTGCCACCTCTCCATATGACGATGCATGGTATAGTTACCACAACTATATTTTTTTTCGGTTCCTCTGGAGAGTTCATCGTGGCAGATGAAGCGTGTAACGTACCGGGCATTTACCTTTTTTTGCATGTACAGGAAAGGAAAAAAAAATCGAGCGTCCGAGTTCTAAGGTGTCCCAGGGCCATTTTAGTGGACCAGGCCCAAATCCAAAGAACAGGCCGCCATTTTGAGAGTCCTGTTGCAGCCGCCTGTCGCTGTAGCATCAAGAGCAGCCGAAACTCAGCTGAATGGCAACTGAAACGGTAAAAGGGCGCCCCACTACAGCAGACGAGCCTCCACCTAGGAAGGCCCGTTCACGCCGCCTCCCCCCCCCCCCTTCGGGCACCCCACGCCGTTATTCGGAGCAGTATTGTAGGATGGCCACACCAGTGCGGCAACTTGCTAGACATCACCTCGGTGGTAACCGAATCTCAACGCCTTGTGGTGTCTTCTATTCAGAAAACATTGTTATGCTGCCTTCGACCTATTCGCCGCAAGTGCGCACACAACTCAACTGCATAGCTTGCTAGACACCACCTCGGTGCCATCCGGATCTTGGAATCTCAGCGCCTTTTGGTGTCTTCTCTTCAGAAAATATTGTTGCGCTGCCTTTGGCCCCATTCGCACATCGGTCCGCTACTGACGCCATCTCACAGGCTAATGGGGCGCCCCACGCCGACTTTCAGCATTGTAGGATGACCACACCAGTACAGTAACTTGCTAGACATCACCTCGGTGCCATCCGGATCTCGGCGCCCCACTGCAGATGAAGTGCCTCTCAACTATGAAACCACCACGGTGACATCCGGATCTTAGCGCGTTGTGCTGCCTTCGGCCTATTCGCACATCGGTCCGCTACTGACGCCATCTCACAGGCTAATGGGGCGCCCCACGCCGAGTTTCAGCATTGTAGGATGACCACACCAGTACAGCAACTTGCTAGACATCACCTCGGTGCCATCCGGATCTTGGCATCTCAACGCCTAGTGGTATCTTCCATACAGAAAATATTGTTGCGCTGCCTTTGGCCCCATTCGCACATCGGTCCGCAACTTAGACATCACCTCGGTGCCATCCGGATCTTGGCATCTCAGCGCCTTGTGGTGTCAGTCAGAAAATATTGTTGCGCTGCCTTTGGCCCCATTCGCACATCAGTCCGCTACTGACACCATCTCACAGGCCAACAGGGCGCCCCACGCCGACTTTTACCATTGTAGGATGGCCACACCAGTGCCACAACTTGCTAGACACCACCTCGGTGCCATCCGGATCTTGGCATCTCAGCGCCTTGTGGTGTCTTCTATTCCGAAAATATTGTTGCGCTGCCTTTGGCCCCATTCGCACATCGGTCCGCTACTGCCGCCATCTCACAGGCCAACGGGGCGCCCCACGCCGACTTTCAACATTGTAGGATGGCCACACCAGTGCGGCAACTTACTAGACACCACCTCGGTGCCATCCGGATCTTGGCGCGTTGTGCTGCCTTCGGCCTATTCGCACATCGGTCCGCTACTGACGCAAACTCACAGGCCAACGGGGCACCCCACGCCGACTTTCAGCATTGTAGGATGGCCACACCAGTGCTGCAACTTGCTGGACACCACCTCGGTGCCATCCGGATCTTGGTGCGTTGTATTGCCTTCGGCCTATTCGCACATCGGTCCGCTACTGACGCCGCCTCACGTGCCAACGTATTTTCTCCGCATTTTATACCCTATGCCGCATAACAGGTCATGTGACTTGTTTATAAAACTTTTCATTGGTTCATTTTACTTTTGGTTTCCTAATGATGGAAGGCTCGATCATATGACCTAAAAACAACACTTTTCATTGGATGAAAACTCTTTTTTTTTTCCCAAACGATGAAAGCCCCACCTTGTTTCTGGATGTTTCAGACTGAAGCTGGCATCAGCATGAGAGCACCACCATCTCGTAGCTCCGTCGTGGTCATTCCGCGAGCAATCATGGCAACCGCTCCCCACCAGAAGCCTACAGGAGTCGGGCGCCCCCAAAACTTTTGATGAATTCTCAAGGCGGAGGGGACGCTTTCGAGAATGGGGTCCAAGACCTAGCAGACAAGCGTCCGATTTCCAAGGTGTCCCAGGGCCATTTCAGTGGACCAGGCCCAAAAAGGAAAGAGCCTGCCGCCATTTTGAGAGTCCTGTGACAGCCGCCTATCGCTGCACCACAAGAGTGGGCGCAACTCAGCTGAATTGCGGCTTTTGACACAGTGGACCAAAAACGGACGGAATGGCAACTGAAACGGTAAAGGGGCGCCCCACTACAACAAATGACACTCCACCTGGAGAGGCCCGTTCACGCCGCCTCCCCCGGGGCGCCCCACGCCGTTATTCGGAGCAGCATTGTAGGATACCAAAACCAGTGCGGACACTTACTGGAAATCACCTTGGTGCCATCGTTCTGCTGCCTTGGAACTATTCGCACAACAGTTTGCTACTGATGACCCACCCCCCGCGACGCCCCACGCCGGAAATCTGGACGTTGTGCTGCGTTGGGACTATTCGCACAGCCGACCGCTACTTCGTTGTTTTTCCCTAAAAATGTTTATATGTTATTACTATTTTTGTTTTCTTGTATATATTTATAAATTTTTAAAGTTTTATAATCTTACTACTTTGTCGGAGTGCTATATATTTTTAATGTGACACATAATTGTAAAAACTTTGATGTACAAAGAGTCATCCCTGGAATCTTCCGCTTCAGGCTCGGTCCCCTCCCCAATCACAATACAGGATGGTTTTCAGATAATAGCAACGCTTCTGCTGTGACGGATCTCATCGAGTGTGGGCCTTGATCTACTATAACTCCTTTGAAGAGGGGTGATTCTTTACAGCTGGGGCCATAAACTACATCTGCAGGGCTAGCTGATACCGTAGGACCAGCCTGGACAATCGGACACAGAGGAAAAGGAGTGTCAGAGGGTGCGGTAGTGAATAGGGCGAAAGGGAGGTGTCGGGCAGGCACAGGGTGTGATTCTCAGGGAAGAGCAGCGCAGATGGGGGGAGGTTTATTACCCATGCATAAGACAGAGAGCGGGGGTGACCACTGCCTGGGGGAGATGCTTGCGAGGGTGGGGAGCCATGCTAAGGATCGACAGCGTGCACAGAGTGGGTCTGGTCAAGGCATCTAAAATGGCTGCCGTGCACGACAAAAGTGTGGCATTTGAAAAAAGACAAGATGGCGCAGACAATGTTTTTCAACACTTCCTGATTTCCTTCAAATCGAACGTTAACAGACGTTGGGGCATATTACCAAAGTTAAGCGATATTTATCCCTAACGATGCTTAGCAACGATTTTTTTCCCGCTAAGCATCGTCAGAAATTATCGCAGATAAACCTTGCTATTATCAAGGTTTATCGCAAATACGATAATAAACGACCGCAATGCATTAATATCGCTGAAAACTCAGCGATATTCATGCATTACCGAGCTAATGCTCTTAGCCATGTTATCCACCTCCCATTGGATAACATGGCTAAGAACTACTCAGGGCAGGTGCTAGCTTTTGGAGATATTCGCGCTTATCTCGAATATTTCCAAAAGTTGATAATAGGAGATAGCGATGTTAGCGACTGTTTCCAGTCGCTAACATCTTGGCATGCCCACTTTGCATGTCATTAGTGATAAATATCACTCACATGCAAAGTGGGGCCCAAGATGGTCGCTATCTCCTACTAGCCGTCGCTAACTGGTGTTAGCAACAGCTAGGTAATACAGATATAATTTTATCTCCGCGAAGCGGAGCGCTGTTACAGATATATATCTTGTTTTTGAACGTTAATTTCTCAAAATCCACTGAAGCACATATATTGAGACCTAGCAAAGGCACATCGAGCTACCAGTCCCTACAATTTTGCCAAGTTTCGTGCAAATCCATTCAGCCGTTCGATTATTATTATTATTTTTTTTTGCCCCGCGGGGCCCTTTTAAAACCTCCACATCAAACCTAAGAGGTCAAGGAGGATCTACTATGCCCCCTTATGGTCATTTGCCCCTTCGCTTTGGCCTCCTCTTGTCTCTCGATCCTACCGAGAGACAAGATGGAGGCCGCTACGGACTGTTTGCAATGTTTACAGACGCCGGAGAACCAATCAGCTTCGCAAACCTCCGTTACGCGAAGCGGAGCGCTGTTACAGATATATATCTTTTTTTGAACGTTAATTTCTCAAAATCCACTGGAGCACATATATTGAGACCTAGCAAAGGCACATCGGGCTACCAGTCCCTACAATTTTGCCAAGTTTCGTGCAAATCCATTCAGCCGTTCGATTATTATAATTTTATTTTTTTTTTGCCCCGCGGGGCCCTTTTAAAACCTCCACATCAAACCTAGGGGGTCAGCGAGAATCTACTATGCCCCCTTATGATCATTTGCCCCTTCGCTTTGGCCTCCTCTTGTCTCTCGATCCTACCGAGAGACAAGATGGCGGCCGCTACGGACTGTTTGGAATGTTTACAGACGCCGGAGAACCAATCAGCTTCGCTTCACAAAGCTCCGTTGCGCGAAAAGTACGCGTACTGGAGCGCTGCCCGGTCCGCTGTTACAGATATATATCTTTTTTTAAACGTTAATTTCTCAAAATTCACTGTAGCACATATATTGAGATCTACAAAAGGCACATCGGGCTACCAGTCCCTACAATTTTGCCAAGTTTCGTGCAAATCCATTCAGCCGTTCGGGCTAAAAGTGAGGCCAACCGCCCTATGGAAAACTCAATGTTAAAAACACGTTTTGGGACCCCCCTTTTTTCTCGGCCCCCCCTTGACGAACCCCCCCAAATTTTCAGGGGCTGCTCAGAAACAAAATGTTCCATTTTCCTGAAACTTTCAGCCAATTCCGTCCACAAACGCCAAAGTTATTAGACATAGAATTTTCAAAAATCCCATAGAGAAAAAATCCTAACTATATATACCTACTGGCGACCGCCAGTAGGTAATATATATATATTCACTGAAAAAACCATTGGTTTGACACCAGTTATAGTTAGCTGGAAATGGTACTGATATAAATCCAATGAAATTCCACGTTATAGGTATTTGGACTCACTATAACTTGCGCGTGTAATGCACTGCTGATGACGTCACATATTACATCACTCATGACATCACTGATGACACCATCCAGTGAATGTGTGTCTTTCTGAAAAATAAATATGTGTTATATATGTGTATATTATTGAATATCTTAGTGAATACATATATTAGTGAGTAATGCTTAAATATTTAAATATATGTATTAGTGTTTCACTTTGTGTATAAGTGGCTGCATGGGTTGATCAGTAGGTACATGTGTATGTATATAGGTTATTAGATGTTTTTCTTAGTATCAGTATGAGTGTTTCCATGGTTTGGTGGGGGTATTACTTAGTACATAGATGCAAGAATGTCTGAGTCTCTGTTTGTATGTGTTTTGAAGACAGCATATGTGCAGGACTGTATGTGTGGATGAGTGTGTATATGTCTGTGTTAGTGAGTGAATGACTCTCTTATTAATGTCTTTATCAGTAACTACATATGTTTTAATGTAGTGTATGTGAATATTCATGTATATAAGTGAGTATATGTGAGAGTGAGGTATTGAAAGAGTTCCTGTTTAAATTAGTATGTGTTTCTAAAAGTGATTTTTTAAGAGAGTGAGTATGTGTAAGTTTCCTTAGAAGTAAAGTGGTAGTGTGTGTATAGCTGTTTATGCAAATAAATGGATGTTCAATAGTTTATTTGCATGTGTGAGTATGTGTGTGAATAACTTTTGGATGACTGTCGGTGTGTAACAGAATGTGTAGGTGTATCACTACATATGATTAGTGAATATATGTATGAGTGACTATATAGAACTGTTGGTGAATTAGTGCATGTGTATATAGATGGTGGAATTATTGAATTGGTTGTTGTAACTGGTATGGGTATCTCCATTTTTTTGAAACTTTTTGTTTCTATTTTTGAATATGTGTTTCAAGGGTTAGATTACACTGAAAGGAGGTCTGTCACTGTGTCACAAGGATGGTGCCATCAGTGATGTCATCAGTGATGTAATATGTGACGTCATCAGCAGTGCATTACACGCGCAAGTTATAGTGAGTACAAATAACTATAACGTGGAATTTCATTGGTTTTATATCAGTAAAATTTCCAGCTAACTATAACTGGTGTCAAACCAATGTTTTTTTCAGTGAATTTCATAGGTTTTGTAAATGCTACTTCCTAACTATAACGTGTGTAAAACCTATGGTTTTTTCAGTGAATTTCATAGGTTTTGTAAATGCTACTTCCTAACTATAACGTGTGTAAAGCCTATGGTTTTTTCAGTGAATTTCATTGGTTTTTAAAATGCTAATTCAGAAATATCTTGTGTATACAATCTATACTTTTGTCAATAAAGTTCTGGCAATATTTTTTTCTTCACTGTTCAAGTTGCATAGAGACTCCTTGTAAAACGATACAGAATTAGAAAGTCTGTACCTTGCCTTTTTTTGAACGCATTAAAATTTGTCTGTAAATAAAAATAGCCTTTCTAAACTTTCGTGCGCGACCCGGTGTGCGCACTCTCGGCAACAGTTCTCAATAAAATGGATATCGCATTTCCAGGCTTTCGTGCGCGACCGTGTGCGCGCACCCACCTATATATTTCGTGAAAACTTTGCAATCTGAACTTATTGAATTTCTTCATAGACCCATCAAAGAACTTATACTACGTCAAAGAGACTAAACCTAGGCTTCTTTTTTATTATTATGAACATTTTCATTAAATGGAGCTGAATGTCTTTTTAAACTTTCGTGCGTGACCAAATGTACACACCTTCGTATTTTTTTAAAAAATATAAAAGATTTTATAGTTTAACAATTGTATGCTTGAATCGAGCTCAGAAGATATATAAAATCCAGATGTGTTTGGATTTACTCCTTTTCACGTTTTGAAACTTCGCTGAATTAGACCGCTACTTCCAAATGACGTACGTGACCAGATACTATCACCGCGTACACGTCCTGAGACGCGCATGTGAAGTCATGTGACTTGAAAACAACACTTCCAATTGGTTCTTAGTAGTTTCTATTCTGCAATTTACACGGAGCACTCCACCCACTTCTCTCACTATCTTTTCTACTCTCAAAAGAGAACAACGTTCAACATCTTTCGGAAGACTTTGCTGAAATGGCTGCCGCCCCGCATTCATCTTCCGAATCTGAAGGAAATGAGCGACTACCTTTAAAAAGAAAAAAGGAATCTTTTATTTGGCAATTTTTCACTTATCCTGAAGAACAAAAGAAAGTGAATGCGCCAAAAGTTACCTGCACGATATGCAAATCGGTTCTCTCAAGAGGAAATCCAACAAAAAAATATTCCTTTTCCATATATACAATGGTGCGGCATGTCAAACAAGTGCACCCTGTGGAATTTGCACAGGCATCGACAAGAGCCCAGGCCACGCTATTACCATCAGAGGTGGCCAGCACATCTTCTGGTGGACGACCTGTATCTCCATTGAGTGCTGTGATGGACTTGAGACCATATCTTGCAAAGGTGCACATGAAATGCAACGAGTGTGGAGAAATTCTTCTGTACGGAGAGCAGAACCTCATTCTTATTAAACTAAAAATTGAGAGTCATAAATGCCCCGAGAAAAGATAAATTTCTTCATTTCATTTTGATCCTGTATCACAACTGAAAATATTCTTGCAAGTTTAAAAAACCAAAACAACATAACACATTTAAAAAAAAAAAAAAAAAAAAAAAGTTATTTTCAGAACTAACTCATTGTACCAAAAAGAGCTCGAGGAGCATATTATAAAGTGGGTTTATCTCCGCCTTTTTGGCTTTCGTTCGTGCGCGACCGTGTGCGCGCACCTGCCTATATATTTCGTGAAAACTTTGCAATTAAAACTTATTAAATTTCTTCATAGACCCATCAATGAACTTATACTACGTCAAAGAGACTAAACCTAGGCTTCTTTTTTATTATTATGAAAATTTTCATTAAATGGAGCCCAATGTCTTTTTAAACTTTCCTACGTGACCGAATGTACACACCTTGGTATTTTTTTAAAAAATATAAAAGGTTTTATACTTTAACAATTGTATGCTTGAATCGAGCTCAAAAGATATATAAAATCCGGATGTGTTTAGATTTACTCCTTTTCACGTTTTGAAACTTCGCTGAATTAGACCGCTACTTCCAAATGACGTACGTGACCAGATACTGTCACCGCGTACACGTCCTGAGACGCGCATGTGAAGTCATGTGACTTGAAAACAACACTTCCAATTGGTTCCTAGTAGTTTCTATTCTGCAATTTACACGGAGCACTCCACCCACTTCCCTCACTATCTTTTCTACTCTCAAAAGAGAACACCGTTCAACATCTTTCGGAAGATTTTCTTTTCACGCGATAATGTGAAATACTGAGATTGTTACAGGATTTTCTAACAGATATGTGTTCCCATTGATGTTGAAGCACTAACACCGTGGAAAATTCCACGGACATCTCTACCCTATATCTGCAATTGTGAGCATCAAAAGGAGCTGCGCTACGCCCCTGTGAGAGGCCTCACTCCCACTGCTGCAATGGCTTGGCAATCCTCCAGATGCACAGGAACAGCCCCTCCGATCCATTGAAGTTCTGTGTCGCTCTCAATACCACTTACAAAATGAAAATAGGCACTGAAGAATATTCAAGTATATAGTACTCCTCCTGCTACAGCATACAAAATGCATTCTATTACCTATAAAAAAGTCAAACACCCACCCTACAATCATATAGAACACTTCCTCTAAAGAAGCCTGTGAATAACTTTAAAACATCAGGTTAACCTTTTTTTACTCTCTCATCATTATTAAAGATAAGTATTTACAATGCTATATTAAACAATGCCATGGTTCTTGCTTTTTAATTTTAAAAATCTTGCAATCTTTCACAAACCCAATACTCATGGCTTCTTTTTCGTGACAAAAATCTTACAATATTACATACCTACATAGAATAACAGAAAAAACATAACACTACAAAGGCCGAACACTCTACTAAACGCGGATTTGTAACCTATGGGGCAGATTTATGTTAACTACTTCATACCCAGATATGCACTAGTTAATGTGCACCACAGTATGCTAGTGCTCCGTTACCCATGGTGTGCCACATTTGAAAAGTGGCGCACCATGGTACAAAAACACCATACATGCGTAACACATCTGTGCTCAAAAAGTAATACATTGCTAGAGTTGCATCGCAAGTGTGATGCAGCTCCAGCAAGGCTCACCAATGCACTATATTCACAATACTGCGTCAATAACTACGCCTGCTTCAAGCACATGCACAGTTTTGAAACAGCATAGGTCTGAAAGTCACTGAGTGAAATATCATGCATTACAGTCACCCACTTTCAAGACTTATTCCTTCAGAGGAACACTTCCTTATGGTGCAGGGCTTTAGAATGTGACATATCTCCTAGATCCATAACGTTGTAAATATGGTACATTATTTCCACTGTCATTGTATTAAATAAACTGACAAAATGGTGGCGCAAAGAGACGCAACGTCAACATGAAGCTGCCACAATGTGTTTTAAAGTGCCCTTTAAATTACAACCAACACTCTCTTTGAAAAGACCCCTCAGGTTTTTTTAACACCTGTTAAGTCCTTCCATGCTCATGACAGAGCCGCTCCATTACGAGCATTGCCTCAGCTGTCCTCAGGATGGACCAGTTTTGTCATGAGCTTGCCGCTGTGCTTGCACAGCACTAATATTGCGCCTCCATGACACGTTCTATTGACTAAGCAGAGCCATGACAGAACCACTGTATCATGAACAGATCTCAACCGTGGCTCATGAAGGAGTAGCTCTATCATGAGCATAGAAGTACCACTCAGCCCCCCGGCCCCCTAATGCTGAGGCAGAATTGCCACTGCAGCAAAGGACTTAAACTCCTGGAAAGAACAACATGTAACATTTAATATCATTTCCCACCAATGTTTTCATATATCAGTGTTGCTGAACTCACTCAGTGAAATGTCGCTCATTTCATTAAATCACTTTTGAAGCATACCTTATAACAATGCACCCAATCCTATGTGGAAGTGCTTATATTAAACATGACATTGCTTTAAGCAGGATAGACAAAGAAATGACACAGTGATGTAAAAGTTTCTTTATTTTTTATACTTACCTAAAAAATAGTAAAAAAGTAAAGTAGATTTCTTTTAAAAACGTAGTACCTGTGGAAGAAAAGTAAAAATAAGATTATAATGTACATTTCATAAAATGAAAAAAAAGTAGGAGTCAATAAGAGAGAGGCAGAGAAAACTCTCGGATGTTATTAGTTGTACTTACCTTATAAATATAATATCTGTGGAAGACAGTAAAAAAATATGTTTTAATACATATTTCTAAATTCAATGTAACAAAATAACTCAAACAACATATTAAATGGTTTATTTTTGCTGTCCTCAGAATACATTGATTTTCACTATAAACAGTGATTTCAATATTAATCATCATATAACAGCGGGGAAAAAAAAACACAATCAAAATGATTGTGTTTAAAAAACCCATCCAAAATCTCCATACATATTATAAATACCTGAAAAAAACATATCTTAAATGTTTTTCTCAAATTCGCAATTTCTTGAGTAAGCACACTACATATTCCACAGTTACAAACTAATTAAACTATACGACCTATTTTTAAATATATCTAAAAAAAACACCGTGCAAGTATCTCCTATAAAAATCTATCTTAAGTATACATTTTCTTCTCTCATACCTTTCCACGTGGCCAAATTGTATAAGTTAACTCATTATCTTTTAAATACCTCTCCCAAAAACTTGCGTCCATATATGTTCTAAAATAATTATCTAAAGTACTCATTTTCTTCTCTCATATTTTTCCACATGGCCAAATACTATGAGTTAAGTAGTTTTTTTCTGAAATTTCTTAATCTTATCTATTCTTTTGTGAACCTTTACAGTAAAAATGTGTAACATGTTTTATACCATCTAACATTAACTAAATTTCTACCTGATGTTATCACTATACCAAACACAAATTTCATTTATAGATTTGTAGACCCTCAGTCACATGATATTTGTAAACAAGAAAGTTTCATATCTTTACAGTATTAATTAACTACAGCAAGTGATTCTACTGAAATTTGGGTTCCAAAAATAGCAGATAGGAGTTAGTTAAGGCAAAAGGCAAACGTTTCTTAAAAGTCAATTGGGTATCATTGCAAAGTGTCCAGCCACTTCCACACTTCAAATAAGCTGTATAATGTCCTGATGATGTGGAAGGCCCTTCATGAAAAATAATGGCTACAGTTACAAATGTTCTTCTAGAAATAGATACTTGAGTAGCCACAATTTTTTTTATTAAAGTTGACAATTTACTCCCATCAGCTCTGCATCGTTGAAACATTAATATTACATATTGTCCATATCTATGGATAAATAAAGTTGATAACATTTCAGACTTACATTGAGAACAGACCATGTTCTGATGCGCATCTTTAACTAGTTTATTAAAAGACACTTCTTTACAGTCTGGTAATGTTAAATATATAAATCTTTCACTGTGTATATCAGTACTACTTGAAAATGAGCAATTATCACACTTATGTTCCCATTTATAAGAAAGACCAAAAAAGATTATCAATATATACACCTTCATCTTCCAAAACTGTAAACATATACATAATAAATTCCTGACAATCTTGCTGAATATTCTGTGAAAATTGATTTACTCCTGCACATATGTCTAAAACATTCCTTAGTTCTGAAACACTTCCTACTTCACTTTCACCACTACTACATTTTTCAAATATAGAATTTAAGGAATAGCAAAATGTTTGCTCCTGATTTTCTACAATCTGTTCCTTAACATTTTTTAGAAAAAAACAACATTAACTACTACATTTGCATAACAGTTGACACCAGACCTGTTTTCAAACTTAAATCCAACAATCTCTTCAATACTAACCGTTTTCTTATGCCTACCAACAACAGCTACATCTTTTTTTCGTCGTTTCTCAACTACTTCAGCACATTTCTCCTAATTTTTCCTTTTCTGACCAACCATACGCCTTTCAATTAAAGGATATTGAGGTAAACTTGGAGCATATTCTCTTCTTAACCTATTATACTCCTTCACACAATTTAAATCTGCACTAATCTTTGTCTCATCATAATCAATTAAATAAAGTCCACATAAAGTTCTAACTAGCAATAAAGCAACATATGCCATACCCTCTTTGAATACAGTGCTTCCAATATTTACCAAAGCACAATCTACACTTAAACCTTGAGATTTGTGAATAGTCACTGCATATGCCAAACAAATTGGAAATTGCTTCTGACGGACATATAAGTCTTTCACAAGCAAAAAACGATTTGAACAGCGACTAATTTGCTGAACTTCCTCAATTCCATCAAATTTTATTCTTAAAAATTCAATCTCATCTCTATTTGTATAATTGACAAAACCAACAACATTACCCATTGCTCCATTTACCAATCCTCTTTCTACATGTAAATTTCTCCTTAAAATTATCCGACAATTTAAACATACATACAGATTTTTCTCTAAACCAGCAGTTTTAGATATACTTTTTTGAAGAGAATCCAATTTTAACTTCAACTTTTCAGACAAAACAATAGTACTACCTTCATGCTCTATTCTATCTTTAGCTTCCAGTTTCCTAATTTCTTGATTTTCTAAATTCAACATTTTCTCATTAAAAACTGAACATTCTTTCACAGTTGGCATCAAGCATATCACTGATTTATCTGCTACCTCTTTACTATATATTTTCTCAGGTACATTATCTTCATTAGGAAACAGCTTGGAAAGTAATCGTGTTCGTAGAGTGTGTTTCGCATCTTCAGTTAGTTTTCCAATCCTTATATCTTGAAGAATATTTCCATATTTAGTATCCTTTGCCTGTCGCATATTTTGAATCAGTTCAGTATATTTGAAATGTGACCATATATTACCATTTCCAATACTGCCCAGGCACTTTCTAGTCTCCTCATGCGTAACAGTTTCAAATACAGGTTGTCCTTTCACTGGAGTTAGTTGGAGTAGATCTCCAAAAACTATGACATGTTTACTTCCAAATAACACATCATACTCTGTCTTAAGTATCTGTTGCATTCTTAAATGCACAAAAGCAAGCATTAAATTAGATACCATGCTTACTTCATCAATAATAAGAAGTTTCATTTTTTAAGCACTCTAGAAACTTCAAAACAAGCTTCTCCAGATAGCTTGTGATATTGTAATTTATTTTCATGTTCAACTGGCAGCATCAGTAAACGATGTAAAGTAATACCTTTAATATTATGTGCTGCCAATCCAGTTGGAGCAGTAACAACACACGACAGTGTTGACTGAGTTCTTTGCTGTAAATATGTAGTAATTTCTTTAATTAGGAAACTTTTACCAGTTCCAGCTTCTCCACTTACATATAATCGAATAGGTTGAAATGACATACATGAGCAATCTTTTCTCTCATGACGAAAGCCATGCTCAATGTGCTCTGTCACTTCATCATATATCTGTCTTTGCTCAACATTAAATTGCTTCTTTAATTCTTCTAAGTTGATTGCTTCCTCTTGACCTTGCTGCATTGCTCTTTCCACCTCATCCATGGCGGTGGCTGCTTCATTTTGGATAATTGGTTGTCCCAGTGGATCTTGACTTAATGAAGCCGAACTTTGACTATCTTGTGAACTATCTCTAGCAATCTCCGCTGCAATTGTCGCTTCTTGCTCTATTTCATCATTCAACATTTGGAGATAATTACTAAAAACAGGACATTCAATACTACTTTTAGAAGCGTTGAATGAATCTTCATAACTATCAAACTCCCCAAGTAGTTCCTCTTCTCTACGCCATGGTTTAAAGAGTTGCAAAAGAGCAAAATAGTAAAATTCTCTTTTGTCAGGTGTTTCGCAACTCAGTTTCCGATGATTAATCAAGTGTCCTTTTCTTTGTTTCACCAGACATCCTTCTTGTCCAATTACAGCGTATACACCTTTATCAATGTTCTCTGTAACATTCCTTTTAAAAGTGTAGTTTTGAAGTATTTCATACAGACAAATGTTTTCTAGAAGAGTACTTCTATTTGGATAGTATGTATCCAACATATTTGTTTTCAGAATGTCTGTACTGTTTGGTTCTTTCCGGGCTAAATATTCAATTTCTTGCACAGGTTTTAGAACACGGTTTCGTGTTTCTGCAAGACCCAAACTCACCCAGAGAATAGTCCTTGATTTAGCATAAAGACTTGCTGATGATAATCGGTCACAACATTCATATGCTCCAATTTCTCGATGAGACAACATCTTCAAACTGTACGTATACAATTTCTTGCTTAGGCTCTTTTCATGAGAAATGTCTTCCCACATCTCCTTCAGTTCCGTCTTTTCAGATTTTGTGATGTAAGACGTTACATATCGAGCCACAGCAATAGAGTTGTCTGCAACATATTGTATGTCCATGTTAGCATTCCACATGGACAAAATGACTGGGTTATAGTCATTTATATATTTGGATTCTTCACCTCTTCTTAAATTGTACGTATTTTTAGGTGACCTTCTTCTGATGTTATGTCGCAAAGATGACATCAAATTGTTGACTCTTCCTTTTGAAAGTACCGGTCATGCAAATCCAAAACGACATTTGGTGTAGAATTTACTCTTTGACTTGAATTTTCGCCGACAATATTTTCCACAACGATGACTTTGAAAGCGTAACACTTTTCCTCTTAAGTCCTTATCAGTTGTACTGTTAGGTATGTCACAAGTGGCATACTGTTCAATAAAAGACAGTACAGTCTCATCCGAGTCTCTTCCAAATTTAGGAGAATCCTTGATCCATAACAGCATATGAATATGGGGAGCACCTCTTGCTTGGTATTCTTTTCTCCAAAAGAAATCCAGTACTTCACCAAGAGGCGGATTTTTCTTGTTTGTAAGAAAAGACATCATAGCTTCAAATCTATGATTAAAATATCTGCAAACATTAACCGGATCTAACGAACACAGTTCTCCGGGTGTCTTGTAGTTTATATTTTCTATGTTTGCATTCGCCTACTGAAGAAATTCAAGTAAATCTTCCCAAGCATACTCTGCACAGCTTAGAGTTAAAAACCATGTTGGTGCTCCTAAGTTTCTAAGCATGCACTTCAAATCTCCATGACGACGGTACCAATACTCATTAGTACCACGCTGACAAGCCATTAAATTAATTAGATGTGAATCCAAAACACTATCTTTCTGTTGCACTTTATCCATATATTCCTTTGCTGAAATATTATGCAGATGAACTCCACTTTTTAAAATATGGTTTACTGCATAAGAGAGACCAGATAAGTCACTCTCAAACAGAAGATGAAACAAATATGGAATGCATTGCCGAAACCTCGGATCTTCTGCATATAATCTTGTTGTCCGGTATTCAGATGCAGGAATCTGCATAGGTCGATCATCATATCGTGTACCTTCACCTGTAGGGAATAACTGTGGGAAACAACGACCTTCCAAACTTTCTTCCCACACACTAATAGGATTTACTTTCGCCTTTTTCATCTGAAATAATTCAATAGCATTCCCTATTGCTTCTTTGGAATGCAGTGGATGAACACTGTAATGTTCATAAATTTCTTCACTTCTGGATAGGTCAACTTTTTCAATTTGTCCAATAGACAAATCACTCTCCTCTTCTTCACTTACATCTTCTTCTTCTACGTATACATCTTTATAGTACTTATTGTTTTGAACTAAATACAACGTTGCCTTTTTGACTTTTCTAACATCCACTAAATCTTGCCAGATTTTCTTACTCTTTGTAGGTACACCATTAACTAGAATAACTAGAGGTTCCTCTTCTACATTTTCAACACCAATTGTTTCCATATTTTTTTTTAAATCAAGTGGCAAATATACAACTCTACCCTTTAATCCACTTTGTAAATCCGAAGGATTTAATTTACCAGTCTTAGGCTCCATACGAACAATAGCCTGAAAAGGATGTACACATTGGATCAGAATAGTCTCATAAGTATTTAAATCCATCAATTCTGATGGAATATTTATCAACTCTAGATTATTATGAACAGCTCTAGCAGGCATTTTATTTTCATTTAATTTATTATAACAATATTTACAAATACGTTGCTCAAAACCCAAATCAAAACAGTTTTCCACCAACAAATAAGTTGCAAAATCTTTCCATTGACCATTACTTTCATCTTCACTTTTTAAATATAAATCAACTAACCTAGTTTGACTTTTGTAATGAATGCGTCGACAACAGACACAAGAAAAATTTGGTTTCTCACCTACATTTACCTTAAACTTTATTATTTCCTGTTCAAAATGTTCAATATTAACATGTCCAACATTTTCTAACACATTTCCTTCTATAATTATATCAGATTCTGCATTATCTTCCTCTGGACCAAAATAACTTACCTCAATTTCTGCACAAATCTTCTTAACATCTAATTCACATCCATGCAAAAGAGCACTATTTAACTGTTTAAGTTTAAGTGCTGGACTTTTTGCATAATACAACGTTCTCACTAATTTTCTCATTTTAGTATGATGCACTGCTAACATCCTGAAGTGATGAAACACACTCTGGCATATTTTTTTAGAAAGACAAGCCAGAGAATGACCTTGCAGACCTATTTTTTCTCGCACTCTGCAATGATCTAATTCTTGCAACATAACAATTTTTTTTCTAAGACTTTCTTTAGTGTACTTACGTAAGAAATTGCGAAAGAAATCAATTGAATCCTGTCGTACACTACAAATGCTACTACAATTCCAACTGTAAACAGGAACATTAGGACGTCCCCCTGAAGCTTCTCCAGCCATCACCTCTTCTGCATTTCTAACCACAATTTTCTCTTTCTCAATTACACATCCCTCCTTCACCTCATATCCTCGACCGCTGGTGTCAACTGCATGCAACAAATCATTACTTTGAAAGTAACTCTCTTCATTAAAAAATGGTTCAGAAGTAGAAGTATGCATCCACTTCCCAGAAAACACTTTACAAAAATTACTCCTATTTATGTGTCTCTTCCATTTACTTTTAGCTTTTAAAACTCGTATTGCCTTATTTAGCGTATTTATTCTATTAAGTACTAAAATAAATAATTTTCTTTTTGTCTCAAACGCGCGCTCAACAATACCCTCTATATATTGTTTCTTCTTAAGAAAAGCAGATCTTCTTTTAGAAACTTTCTCCTTTTGTAATAAATTCGAAACTACTCTGTTGTAAAACATACACTTCCTGATTTGGCTAAATTGATTCATCCGAGTTTTACTGTACAGATTTTCCTGTCTGCTGATTCCAGAAACATTTTTATCTTTGGTTCCATGTCTCCTTCTCGATACTGGTATACTTTTTTCCTTGTGCACTTCAATACTAACATTTTTCCTTCCACATATTGCTCTCAAAAACTTTTTGGTTTGCTTACCAGGAGCACTCTTCTTTTTATCCGTCCTATGTTCTTTTGATACTTCTTCAATTCCTTTCTTCTTCAAATTGTAAGTCCGTTTATAGAGCTTTCTTTTTTCAGTTCTGGTCGGCATCTTAATTTAAGATTTTGATGAAATTCTCAATCTGTAAAACACAAACATAACAAATATTATAGTTGACTACTAGCATATAACATACACATTTAAACCACAGATTCATTTTCTAAGTAGAATAAAGAAAATAACAGAAAGTCTCTGAACAGAGTAGGAAATCCTGTAGTAAATGTTGGTTCTTAATTTTATCACACTCCATATCTGTTTTAACATTATGGACAGTTTTTAATTCTAATTTTTAAAGCATACAAACAGTACACTTTTTTCAAGAACTATGGGTCATCGTAGATGTTTTAATCTTTTTTACTACAATCTCTTTTACACTTCATGAGAACATGTCTTATCACTCTCATAAAGCACATCATCGACAAATAGGACAAGAAAACTGTCTTCAAGAATGCTTTACTATAAAAAAAAATGTTATTCATTGAAAAGTTCATAATCTAGTAGAACTTCCAGAATTATATCATCAGGAACTTCTTCAAGTCCAAAGTCCTCATCTCCTTCTACCATCTCTAAGTAAGCTGAGTCTAAAGACATTTCCATAAAATCATTATTTTCATCTATTTCCTCTTCAAAGACTGCATCTAAAATTTCCTCCATCACTTCGTTAATGATTTCAAAATGAATTTGTTTCTCTTCTGAGGAATTCTCCATAACTAGACTCAGTTTATTCTTCTGTATCCTTTAAAAAAAATATAGAGACTAAATTATATCTTTTTTCATGAATGTATAACTTAAAAGTGCCTTTACTAATTTTTAAACTACATATATTTTTATAATTTCTAACTTATTAACTGTATATATTTTAAGATACCACGTTCCGCTTGTTTTGAAAAGAAATTGACAATATAACCCTAAACATTAACACTGTTCTTTTTTTTCCATTAAATAATTACTGTTCTTAAAAGACATTTTACGGTAAAATTTCTTTTTAGATTTTCTAGATATCACAAATATTGATTAACTGTAGAATAAATTTTTAGAGACCCATTTTTTCAGTTCACCAGTACAAAGAGCTATGTAAACTATATGCACTCTGAAGAGAAGGCTCACACTATACAAACCATAGCATTCACTTAACAGATTACTACTTTCCACAGAGACAGTTCCTTTTATGTTTCAACAGCATACTCACCATGTAAATCTCATAGCATATATAAAATGTCATACTAAGCATGAAGAACAACCTCATAATAAACCTCTGCATGAATATGTAAAACAATACCTATACATAGTATAATCACAGATATGCAGGAAAGATACCCATCACACCTAGAACCATATCATAATACCTCTCTGTAAATTAAGGAGAAAGACTGCCAAACATAATGCAACAAGATTTCAAAAATCATGAGCACTTCACAAGATTTAAGTAATGGAAACATGAAAGAATTATACCCCAATGATCCGTAAATCTGAACTCCATCAAAAACAACACATGCACCAAGCCCATTAAAAGATAATTTCAACTGTCACTGGAGAATATCTCAAAATACATATCTAGTATAAGCAGATACAACCCATGTGAATAATTCAAAATAAAATCATATTTCAAAATTAAATTTTACAAACATTTAAAAAAATCTTCTTCATTATTTTCACTTGCACCCAAAAAAATTGCCTATGCAAAAATACCAACTCACCTGAAAAAAAGAATATAATTCCTTAAATTGTGTAATTCAGAAGGCAGGTTGTTGCTTTTCAGCACCAAACACTGTAAAAAAGAAAATAATACAATTTAATTAACTTATTACAGACTTATTTCTTACACAACATAGAGCCATTATAGCAAAGAACAAGCATAACAGATAAATTCCCCAAGATTCTCTATCATTACAATAAGATACAAAATGTCTCATTTATGAAACCATTGCGCCACAGATATGTCACTTTTTCCCATGTTAAAACTGATGCACCAGCGACACAAGGCCTTCATAACTAAAAGCCCATGTGACGGAGAACAAGTGCATAGACAGAAAATACAGGGCCAACCTTGGGCATATGCAAGCAGTACACCTGCACAGGACCACCAAACCCCAGGAGCCACCATATTAATATATATCCTTAATATAATAATCCTCTAAGGATGCATACATATTTGCGTAGCGGCCCATGGCAGGAATTTGGCGTGCTCTGGCTCTGTTCCACTTCCAAACACCTTGACCCCCCCCCCCTTCACTGGGCTCCGCACTCCGCCCCGCCCGTACCCCCTGTTACAGGGCCCCCTACCTACGCTCCCTGCCCACGGCCACCATGAGCCTAGATCCGCCCCTTGAAAATGTATAAGACACAGCAATAGTAAAACTCAAACAATAAGCAACATGCTGAAAAACTACAAAGTAGATAATGAAACATATTTTTAAGATAACTCCATTGAAAACCATGTAGTAATTTTTTTAATCTACCATGCATCTGGCCCTCCAGGACCGCTTTGGAAACTCCTGCTTTAAACCTTTACATTTCATTTTTAAACCATACGCACGTTTTTTTTCAAAGCTGCATATTAAACGCCTAAACATGTATTTAGTCGTCCACATGCAGGCACTTTCAATTACATGACTTATTTAAGTGGAATCCCTGTAATGTTGCATATCTTTCCAAAAATACACCAGTGCCTATTATTATATCGATTTTTTTTCATTCTTCATCAGTGATATTATTTTTTACATATAATAAAAATCACTATGACTTTTTAAACGACAAAGCTTACGCGGTAAAAATCACTCTGCATTTGCTTCCCTTTAAGAATGTAGTTTATCTACCCCACGCATTTGAACCTTGATGTTTCCATCTGGCAGCGAATTCCGGCCTTGAATCACAAGACATGAACAACAGCCTTATTGTCACAAAAAAAAGTTAGCGTAGCATCTGTTCGCGAATATATCTTTCACTTAGCTAATATTCACAGACAACACCATTCCTTATAAAAGAGTGGCCTTCCTTTACAATTTGCTGAGGTGACTCCCTTAATTTTAAACGCATCCTCCACTTCAAGACAGGCTATTTTTTTTATAACTACTAAGCAATGGTTTAGTGACCGGACTGCCAAAAATTATATCAAGTCATTCTACTACTCTTCACTCCATGCTCTGCGACCTATTTCTGTGGACTTGCTGTTGAACTGCCAGTGCTGCGACGTTTGTGTTCCCATCTCGTTTATTTCAAAATGGATGTCCCTCCTGTCTTCGCAAACAAGCCGGAACACTTAGAACTATATCACCAGAAGATGCTTGACTACTACGGCATCTTAGCACTCTCGACTCTGAATACTTCATATCGATTATCATTTCGATATTCCTATTTCACCTGCGTGCAGCCTGTATTTCATTGCCTGAGCTGTGATTTCATGTGGGCCCTGGACTTATGTCTCTGCAACTTGGTACCTCCTGAAGTGAATTACAATCATCTAATGAATCCGTTAATTGATCATGAACAGTTTTGTTGCAACGGAGGGATTATGGCCTTTGCAGCGATACTAGGAGTTCTGGGTCATTGGGATATATTCGCAGAGGCGCAAGATTTCCTGACAGACAGCTACATTGAAAACCCACCGAGCTGTCCTCTGATGGTACTAGAGGCTCCGGTAATAACAGATCATGAATGCTGCTTTCCTCTTTTCAATTGGATGGCTGACATGTTTTCGGATCATAACAGTGACTTCTTGTTAGAAGCAGTTGCTGCCTACTTTGCCTACACAATCCTAGGATGACTGTTGTGCAAGCCATTGACGTCCACATTTCGTTTTGCCTCCCTATCTTTTTCACGTTTTCTTGGATATTTTCTTAACATGAACAGACCTATTGGCTTTACTAACAGTGGACATTATGATTTCCTACTGGTTAAATTTTGATCTTTTATGTGGACTAAATTTTTTTTCTTCAGCTACTCGAGTTTGAACTTTATTTTTTATTAAAGTCTAATCTCAACAATTCTATTGTATATCTTATCTTATGTTATTTCAAACGTACTCGAAGCAAAACTCGCTAATATATGCTACATGTGCCCTAATTAATGTGTAAATATAGAATGAGTTTTTTATAACTGTAAACGCCATTTCGCATTTGAACTGCTTATTTCCGCCTCACACACCTCTGCTCCTTTAATTTTCCATAAACTAAAATATTTTTTAATTCATAAGAGAAAAATATGTTCTATCAATAATATTTCCATAGTTTTTCGTACTGTACTTCAAATGCAATACTGCAACCTTCAAAAGATATCTCAATACAGTAGTTCTTCTCAACACTGATTTGCGTACGATCCAACACATTACATACATGCACCTCTCGCCATTTTGTCGGTTTTAGCGCTTTTTTTTCCCTTACACAATAGCATAACAGAAATGTGATAGTGCTTCGCATGCAGACAGCTGATTGATAAAGACATATTGTCTAACCACTAGCATTTTCATGTATCGTTCCTAAACTGAAAGGCCATATACCTTCTTCCATTTATTAAAATATAATGAGCCTTATTTATGAAGGCCTTGCGCCGCCGGTGCGTCACTTTTTCCCATGTTAAAAATGAAGCACCGGCGGCGTGAGGCCTTCATAAATCTGCCCCAATATACTTCCTCTTAAGAGTGTATAATTAATTTTGCTAAACCATATTCATTTTTCATCAACTACACCGTTTGTATTTTATGTTTTAGTGGCTATACCGATTACTTTGTTTTTTGCAATGTCTGTACTCGTATTAGATAAGAAACTTGCCTTGAAAACAGTGCATTTCTGAATAAACATTTCAAATATACACGTTCTCTCTTTTAATCCATAATCTCAACTAAAATGATTGTATATTGAAACAGTATTCATGTGTTCCACGTAACTTCAGCTGTACTAACTTAATATTTTCTTTTGTCGACCTGATTTACTCATACTAGAACCCGCAGGCCTATAACAGCCCGTGAACCCTTTCTTAGTAGGTCGCGCACCATGCAGACAGTTGTACCTCTGTAAAAAAATAATGTATTACTCTTACCAAGCACCGCCGCAGTTCCGCTTCACTCAATGTTAATCACTGCTCCCACGCTTCTACAGACCAGACGCTATATCGTATTTCACTCCTTATCACGCTTTAATCTCCACAATAACAAACACTTCTCCACCAGCCACCAGAGAACACAGTGCAGATGCAGAGGCACTAAGTAGTGAAATACAACATACCCTCTGCTCTATGAAAGCAACCGAGCCGTAATTGTGAAAGAAAACATTCACTAGCGCTTCAAAAAAGCATTTCAATTATAAAAATATTTTTTTGAAAACGTTCCAACTACTTTGATGAGACTATCTGTGTGTGCCTCCACAGCAAAGTTCCTCAGCCCGGACTGAAGGCAGACACAGACAGACACACACACAATAAGATAACACAGGGCAACGGAGACGGAAAACAGAAGGGAGATGAAGATGCAGTCAAACAGCAGGAGTGACCATCTTGCCTTCAACACGAGTGGTCGCTCCCCTCGCACCCTCCTCACCCGATACTTCTGGTATCGTAGCGCTGTTCTCTGCTTCTGCATTTCGAACCGCTAGCGCGCACCTCTGTGCATTATTGTGCATTAATTTTCATAGCGCTGTGTCTGTGTGTACTTGGCTGTGCATCACCTCATATTGTATTTACTATTAGCATAGCGCTTTTGACTCCACGCTTGTACTTGGCTGTGCATTACCTTAGATTGTGTTTACTATTAGCATAGCGCTTTGACTCCGCGTTTGAATCCGCTCCCTCATAGCGCCCCATTGCTCCTTGTTTGTTGTTGTTGCTGCCATTTTGCTTGTTGACCCGAGCCCTCCCTCCACCTCACTCCCGCCTCCCAGCTGCCCCTCCCACCCACGAGAGCTACAGGCCGTCCTCACCCTCACGGAGAGCTGTGACCATCTTGTCTTCAACACGAGTGGTCGCTCCCCTCGCACCCTCCTCACCCGATACCTCTGGTATCGTAGCGCTGTTCTCTGCTTCTGCATTTCGAACCGCTAGCGCGCACCTCTGTGCATTATTGTGCATTAATTTTCATAGCGCTGTGTCTGTGTGTACTTGGCTGTGCATCACCTCATATTGTATTTACTATTAGCATAGCGCTTTGACTCCGCGCTTGAATCCGCTCCCTCATAGCGCCCCATTGCTCCTTGTTTGTTGTTGCTGCCATTTTGCTTGTTGACCCGAGCCCTCCCTCCACCTCACTCCCGCCTCCCAGCTGCCCCTCCCACCCACGAGAGCTACAGGCCGTCCTCACCCTCACGGAGAGCTGTGACCATCTTGCCTTCAACACGAGTGGTCGCTCCCCTCGCACCCTCCTCACCCGATACTTCTGGTATCGTAGCGCTGTTCTCTGCTTCTGCATTTCGAACCGCTAGCGCGCACCTCTGTGCATTATTGTGCATTAATTTTCATAGCGCTGTGTCTGTGTGTACTTGGCTGTGCATCACCTCATATTGTATTTACTATTAGCATAGCGCTTTTGACTCCGCGCTTGTACTTGGCTGTGCATTACCTTAGATTGTGTTTACTATTAGCATAGCACTTTGACTCCGCGCTTGAATCCGCTCCCTCATAGCGCCCCATTGCTCCTTGTTTGTTGTTGTTGCTGCCATTTTGCTTGTTGACCCGAGCCCTCCCTCCACCTCACTCCCGCCTCCCAGCTGCCCCTCCCACCCACGAGAGCTACAGGCCGTCCTCACCCTCACGGAGAGCTGTGACCATCTTGCCTTCAACACGAGTGGTCGCTCCCCTCGCACCCTCCTCACCCGATACTTCTGGTATCGTAGCGCTGTTCTCTGCTTCTGCATTTCGAACCGCTAGCGCGCACCTCTGTGCATTATTGTGCATTAATTTTCATAGCGCTGTGTCTGTGTGTACTTGGCTGTGCATCACCTCATATTGTATTTACTATTAGCATAGCGCTTTTGACTCCGCGCTTGTACTTGGCTGTGCATTACCTTAGATTGTGTTTACTATTAGCATAGCACTTTGACTCCGCGCTTGAATCCGCTCCCTCATAGCGCCCCATTGCTCCTTGTTTGTTGTTGTTGCTGCCATTTTGCTTGTTGACCCGAGCCCTCCCTCCACCTCACTCCCGCCTCCCAGCTGCCCCTCCCACCCACGAGAGCTACAGGCCGTCCTCACCCTCACGGAGAGCTGTGACCATCTTGCCTTCAACACGAGTGGTCGCTCCCCTCGCACCCTCCTCACCCGATACTTCTGGTATCGTAGCGCTGTTCTCTGCTTCTGCATTTCGAACCGCTAGCGCGCACCTCTCTGCATTATTGTGCATTAATTTTCATAGCGCTGTGTCTGTGTGTACTTGGCTGTGCATCACCTCATATTGTAATTACTATTAGCATAGCGCTTTTGACTTCGCGCTTGTACTTGGCTGTGCATTACCTTAGATTGTGTTTACTATTAGCATAGCGCTTTGACTCCGCGCTTGAATCCGCTCCCTCATAGCGCCCCATTGCTCCTTGTTTGTTGTTGTTGCTGCCATTTTGCTTGTTGACCCGAGCCCTCCCTCCACCTCACTCCCGCCTCCCAGCTGCCCCTCCCACCCACGAGAGCTACAGGCCGTCCTCACCCTCACGGAGAGCTGTGACCATCTTGCCTTCAACACGAGTGGTCGCTCCCCTCGCACCCTCCTCACCCGATACTTCTGGTATCGTAGCGCTGTTCTCTGCTTCTGCATTTCGAACCGCTAGCGCGCACCTCTGTGCATTATTGTGCATTAATTTTCATAGCGCTGTGTCTGTGTGTACTTGGCTGTGCATCACCTCATATTGTATTTACTATTAGCATTGCGCTTTTGTCTCCGCGCTTGTACTTGGCTGTGCATTACCTTAGATTGTGTTTATTATTAGCATAGCGCTTTGACTCCGTGCTTGAATCCGCTCCCTCATAGCGCCCCATTGCTCCTTGTTTGTTGTTGTTTCTGCCATTTTGCTTGTTGACCCGAGCCCTCCCTCCACCTCACTCCCGCCTCCCAGCTGCCCCTCCCACCCACGAGAGCTACAGGCCGTCCTCACCCTCACGGAGAGCTGTGACCATCTTGCCTTCAACACGAGTGGTCGCTCCCCTCGCACCCTCCTCACCCGATACTTCTGGTATCGTAGCGCTGTTCTCTGCTTCTGCATTTCGAACCGCTAGCGCGCACCTCTGTGCATTATTGTGCATTAATTTTCATAGCGCTGTGTCTGTGTGTACTTGGCTGTGCATCACCTCATATTGTATTTACTATTAGCATAGCGCTTTTGACTCCGCGCTTGTACTTGGCTGTGCATTACCTTAGATTGTGTTTACTATTAGCATAGCGCTTTGACTCCGCGCTTGAATCCGCTCCCTCATAGCGACCCATTGCTCCTTGTTTGTTGTTGTTGCTGCCATCTTGCTTGTTGACCCGAGCCCTCCCTCCACCTCACTCCCGCCTCCCAGCTGCCCCTCCCACCCACGAGAGCTACAGGCCGTCCTCACCCTCACGGAGAGCTGTGACCATCTTGCCTTCAACACGAGTGGTCACTCCCCTCGCACCCTCCTCACCCGATACTTCTGGTATCGTAGCGCTGTTCTCTGCTTCTGCATTTCGAACCGCTAGCGCGCACCTCTGTGCATTATTGTGCATTAATTTTCATAGCTCTGTGTCTGTGTGTACTTGGCTGTGCATCACCTCATATTGTATTTACTATTAGCATAGCGCTTTTGACTCCGCGCTTGTACTTGGCTGTGCATTACCTTAGATTGTGTTTACTATTAGCCTAGCGCTTTGACTCCGCACTTGAATCCGCTCCCTCATAGCGCCCCATTGCTCCTTGTTTGTTGTTGTTGCTGCCATTTTGCTTGTTGACCCGAGCCCTCCCTCCACCTCACTCCCGCCTCCCAGCTGCCCCTCCCACCCACGAGAGCTACAGGCCGTCCTCACCCTCACGGAGAGCTGTGACCATCTTGCCTTCAACACGAGTGGTCGCTCCCCTCGCACCCTCCTCACCCGATACTTCTGGTATCGTAGCGCTGTTCTCTGCTTATGCATTTCGAACCGCTAGCGCGCACCTCTGTGCATTATTGTGCATTAATTTTCATAGCGCTGTGTCTGTGTGTACTTGGCTGTGCATCACCTCATATTGTATTTACTATTAGCATAGCGCTTTTGACTCCGCGCTTGTACTTGGCTGTGCATTACCTTAGATTGTGTTTACTATTAGCATAGCGCTTTGACTCCGCGCTTGAATCCGCTCCCTCATAGCGCCCCATTGCTCCTTGTTTGTTGTTGGTGCTGCCATTTTGCTTGTTGACCCGAGCCCTCCCTCCACCTCACTCCCCCCTCCCAGCTGCCCCTCCCACCCACGAGAGCTACAGGCCGTCCTCACCCTCACGGAGAGCTGTGACCATCTTGCCTTCAACACGAGTGGTCGCTCCCCTCGCACCCTCCTCACCCGATACTTCTGGTATCGTAGCGCTGTTCTCTGCTTCTGCATTTCGAACCGCTAGCGCGCACCTCTGTGCATTATTGTGCATTAATTTTCATAGCGCTGTGTCTGTGTGTATTTGGCTGTGCATCACCTCATATTGTATTTACTATTAGCATAGCGCTTTGACTCCGCGCTTGAATCCGCTCCCTCATAGCGCCCCATTGCTCCTTGTTTGTTGTTGTTGCTGCCATTTTGCTTGTTGACCCGAGCCCTCTCTCCACCTCACTCCCGCCTCCCAGCTGCCCCTCCCACCCACGAGAGCTACAGGCCGTCCTCACCCTCACGGAGAGCTGTGACCATCTTGCCTTCAACACGAGTGGTCGCTCCCCTCGCACCCTCCTCACCCGATACTTCTGGTATCGTAGCGCTGTTCTCTGCTTCTGCATTTCGAACCGCTAGCGCGCACCTCTGTGCATTATTGTGCATTAATTTTCATAGCGCTGTGTCTGTGTGTACTTGGCTGTGCATCACCTCATATTGTATTTACTATTAGCATAGCGCTTTTGACTCCGCGCTTGTACTTGGCTGTGCATTACCTTAGATTGTGTTTACTATTAGCATAGCGCTTTGACTCCGCGCTTGAATCCGCTCCCTCATAGCGCCCCATTGCTCCTTGTTTGTTGTTGTTGCTGCCATTTTGCTTGTTGACCTGAGCCCTCCCTCCACCTCACTCCCGCCTCCCAGCTGCCCCTCCCACCCACGAGAGCTACAGGCCGTCCTCACCCTCACGGAGAGCTGTGACCATCTTGCCTTCAACACGAGTGGTCGCTCCTCTCGCACCCTCCTCACCCGATACTTCTGGTATGGTAGCGCTGTTCTCTGCTTCTGCATTTCGAACTGCTAGCGCGCACCTCTGTGCATTATTGTGCATTAATTTTCATAGCGCTGTGTCTGTGTGTACTTGGCTGTGCATCACCTCATATTGTATTTACTATTAGCATAGCGCTTTTGACTCCGCGCTTGTACTTGGCTGTGCATTACCTTAGATTGTGTTTACTATTAGCATAGCGCTTTGACTCCGCGCTTGAATCCGCTCCCTCATAGCGCCCCATTGCTCCTTGTTTGTTGTTGTTGCTGCCATTTTGCTTGTTGACCCGAGCCCTCCCTCCACCTCACTCCCGCCTCCCAGCTGCCCCTCCCACCCACGAGAGCTACAGGCCGTCCTCACCCTCACAGAGAGCTGTGACCATCTTGCCTTCAACACGAATGGTCGCTCCCCTCGCACCCTCCTCACCCGATACTTCTGGTATCGTAGCGCTGTTCTCTGCTTCTGCATTTCGAACCGCTAGCGCGCACCTCTGTGCATTATTGTGCATTAATTTTCATAGCGCTGTGTCTGTGTGTACTTGGCTGTGCATCACCTCATATTGTATTTACTATTAGCATAGCGCTTTGACTCCGCGCTTGAATCCGCTCCCTCATAGCGCCCCATTGCTCCTTGTTTGTTGTTGCTGCCATTTTGCTTGTTGACCCGAGCCCTCCCTCCACCTCACTCCCGCCTCCCAGCTGCCCCTCCCACCCACGAGAGCTACAGGCCGTCCTCACCCTCACGGAGAGCTGTGACCATCTTGCCTTCAACACGAGTGGTCGCTCCCCTCGCACCCTCCTCACCCGATACTTCTGGTATCGTAGCGCTGTTCTCTGCTTCTGCATTTCGAACCGCTAGCGCGCACCTCTGTGCATTATTGTGCATTAATTTTCATAGCGCTGTGTCTGTGTGTATTTGGCTGTGCATCACCTCATATTGTATTTACTATTAGCATAGCGCTTTTGACTCCGCGCTTGTACTTGGCTGTGCATTACCTTAGATTGTGTTTACTATTAGCATAGCGCTTTGACTCCGCGCTTGAATCCGCTCCCTCATAGCGCCCCATTGCTCCTTGTTTGTTGTTGTTGCTGCCATTTTGCTTGTTGACCCGAGCCCTCCCTCCACCTCACTCCCGCCTCCCAGCTGCCCCTCCCACCCACGAGAGCTACAGGCCGTCCTCACCCTCACGGAAAGCTGTGACCATCTTGCCTTCTACACGAGTGGTCGCTCCCCTTGCACCCTCCTCACCCGATACTTCTGGTATCGTAGCGCTGTTCTCTGCTTCTGCATTTCGAACCGCTAGCGCGCACCTCTGTGCATTACTGTGCATTCATTTTCATAGCGCTGTGTCTGTGTGTACTTGGCTGTGCATCACCTCATATTGTATTTACTATTAGCATAGCGCTTTGACTCCGCGCTTGAATCCGCTCCCTCATAGCGCCCCATTGCTCCTTGTTTGTTGTTGCTGCCATTTTGCTTGTTGACCCGAGCCCTCCCTCCACCTCACTCCCGCCTCCCAGCTGCCCCTCCCACCCACGAGAGCTACAGGCCGTCCTCACCCTCACGGAGAGCTGTGACCATCTTGCCTTCAACACGAGTGGTCGCTCCACTCGCACCCTCCTCACCCGATACTTCTGGTATCGTAGCGCTGTTCTCTGCTTCTGCATTTCGAACCGCTAGCGCGCACCTCTGTGCATTATTGTGCATTAATTTTCATAGCGCTGTGTCTGTGTGTACTTGGCTGTGCATCACCTCATATTGTATTTACTATTAGCATAGCGCTTTTGACTCCGCGCTTGCACTTGGCTGTGCATTACCTTAGATTGTGTTTACTATTAGCATAGCGCTTTGACTCCGCGCTTGAATCCGCTCCCTCATAGCGCCCCATTGCTCCTTGTTTGTTGTTGTTGCTGCCATTTTGCTTGTTGACCCGAGCCCTCCCTCCACCTCACTCCCGCCTCCCAGCTGCCCCTCCCACCCACGAGAGCTACAGGCCGTCCTCACCCTCACGGAGAGCTGTGACCATCTTGCCTTCAACACGAGTGGTCGCTCCTCTCGCACCCTCCTCACCCGATACTTCTGGTATGGTAGCGCTGTTCTCTGCTACTGCATTTCGAACCGCTAGCGCGCACCTCTGTGCATTATTGTGCATTAATTTTCATAGCGCTGTGTCTGTGTGTACTTGGCTGTGCATCACCTCATATTGTATTTACTATTAGCATAGCGCTTTTGACTCCGCGCTTGTACTTGGCTGTGCATTACCTTAGATTGTGTTTACTATTAGCATAGCGCTTTGACTCCGCGCTTGAATCCGCTCCCTCATAGCGCCCCATTGCTCCTTGTTTGTTGTTGTTGCTGCCATTTTGCTTGTTGACCCGAGCCCTCCCTCCACCTCACTCCCGCCTCCCAGCTGCCCCTCCCACCCACGAGAGCTACAGGCCGTCCTCACCCTCACGGAGAGCTGTGACCATCTTGCCTTCAACACGAGTGGTCGCTCCCCTCGCACCCTCCTCACCCGATACTTCTGGTATCGTAGCGCTGTTCTCTGCTTCTGCATTTCGAACCGCTAGCGCGCACCTCTGTGCATTATTGTGCATTAATTTTCATAGCGCTGTGTCTGTGTGTACTTGGCTGTGCATCACCTCATATTGTATTTACTATTAGCATTGCGCTTTTGTCACCGCGCTTGTACTTGGCTGTGCATTACCTTAGATTGTGTTTACTATTAGCATAGCGCTTTGACTCCGTGCTTGAATCCGCTCCCTCATAGCGCCCCATTGCTCCTTGTTTGTTGTTGTTTCTGCCTTTTTGCTTGTTGACCCGAGCCCTCCCTCCACCTCACTCCCGCCTCCCAGCTGCCCCTCCCACCCACAAGAGCTACAGGCCGTCCTCACCCTCACGGAGAGCTGTGACCATCTTGCCTTCATCACGAGTGGTCGCTCCCCTCGCACCCTCCTCACCTGATACTTCTGGTATCGTAGCGCTGTTCTCTGCTTCTGCATTTCGAACCGCTAGCGCGCACCTCTGTGCATTATTGTGCATTAATTTTCATAGCGCTGTGTCTGTGTGTACTTGGCTGTGCATCACCTCATATTGTATTTACTATTAGCATAGCGCTTTTGACTCCGCGCTTGTACTTGGCTGTGCATTACCTTAGATTGTGTTTACTATTAGCATAGCGCTTTGACTCCGCGCTTGAATCCGCTCCCTCATAGCGACCCATTGCTCCTTGTTTGTTGTTGTTGCTGCCATCTTGCTTGTTGACCCGAGCCCTCCCTCCACCTCACTCCCGCCTCCCAGCTGCCCCTCCCACCCACGAGAGCTACAGGCCGTCCTCACCCTCACGGAGAGCTGTGACCATCTTGCCTTCAACACGAGTAGTCACTCCCCTCGCACCCTCCTCACCCGATACTTCTGGTATCGTAGCGCTGTTCTCTGCTTCTGCATTTCGAACCGCTAGCGCGCACCTCTGTGCATTATTGTGCATTAATTTTCATAGCTCTGTGTCTGTGTGTACTTGGCTGTGCATCACCTCATATTGTATTTACTATTAGCATAGCGCTTTTGACTCCGCGCTTGTACTTGGCTGTGCATTACCTTAGATTGTGTTTACTATTAGCATAGCGCTTTGACTCCGCACTTGAATCCGCTCCCTCATAGCGCCCCATTGCTCCTTGTTTGTTGTTGTTGCTGCCATTTTGCTTGTTGACCCGAGCCCTCCCTCCACCTCACTCCCGCCTCCCAGCTGCCCCTCCCACCCACGAGAGCTACAGGCCGTCCTCACCCTCACAGAGAGCTGTGACCATCTTGCCTTCAACACGAGTGGTCGCTCCCCTCGCACCCTCCTCACCCGATACTTCTGGTATCGTAGCGCTGTTCTCTGCTTCTGCATTTCGAACCGCTAGCACGCACCTCTGTGCATTATTGTGCATTAATTTTCATAGCGCTGTGTCTGTGTGTACTTGGCTGTGCATCACCTCATATTGTATTTACTATTAGCATAGCGCTTTTGACTCCGCGCTTGTACTTGGCTGTGCATTACCTTAGATTGTGTTTACTATTAGCATAGCGCTTTGACTCCGCGCTTGAATCCGCTCCCTCATAGCGCCCCATTGCTCCTTGTTTGTTGTTGTTGCTGCCATTTTGCTTGTTGACCCGAGCCCTCCCTCCACCTCACTCCCGCCTCCCAGCTGCCCCTCCCACCCACGAGAGCTACAGGCCGTCCTCAACCTCACGGAGAGCTGTGACCATCTTGCCTTCAACACGAGTGGTCGCTCCCCTCGCACCCTCCTCACCCGATACTTCTGGTATCGTAGCGCTGTTCTCTGCTTATGCATTTCGAACCGCTAGCGCGCACCTCTGTGCATTATTGTGCATTAATTTTCATAGCGCTGTGTCTGTGTGTACTTGGCTGTGCATCACCTCATATTGTATTTACTATTAGCATAGCGCTTTTGACTCCGCACTTGTACTTGGCTGTGCATTACCTTAGATTGTGTTTACTATTAGCATAGCGCTTTGACTCCGCGCTTGAATCCGCTCCCTCATAGCGCCCCATTGCTCCTTGTTTGTTGTTGTTGCTGCCATTTTGCTTGTTGACCCGAGCCCTCCCTCCACCTCACTCCCGCCTCCCAGCTGCCCCTCCCACCCACGAGAGCTACAGGCCGTCCTCACCCTCACGGAGAGCTGTGACCATCTTGCCTTCAACACGAGTGGTCGCTCCCCTCGCACCCTCCTCACCCGATACTTCTGGTATCGTAGCGCTGTTCTCTGCTTATGCATTTCGAACCGCTAGCGCGCACCTCTGTGCATTATTGTGCATTAATTTTCATAGCGCTGTGTCTGTGTGTACTTGGCTGTGCATCACCTCATATTGTATTTACTATTAGCATAGCGCTTTTGACTCCGCGCTTGTACTTGGCTGTGCATTACCTTAGATTGTGTTTACTATTAGCATAGCGCTTTGACTCCGCGCTTGAATCCGCTCCCTCATAGCGCCCCATTGCTCCTTGTTTGTTGTTGGTGCTGCCATTTTGCTTGTTGACCCGAGCCCTCCCTCCACCTCACTCCCGCCTCCCAGCTGCCCCTCCCACCCACGAGAGCTACAGGCCGTCCTCACCCTCACGGAGAGCTGTGACCATCTTGCCTTCAACACGAGTGGTCGCTCCCCACGCACCCTCCTCACCCGATACTTCTGGTATCGTAGCGCTGTTCTCTGCTTCTGCAGTTCGAACCGCTAGCGCCCACCTCTGTGCATTATTGTGCAATAATTTTCATAGCGCTGTGTCTGTGTGTATTTGGCTGTGCATCACCTCATATTGTATTTACTATTAGCATAGCGCTTTTGACTCCGCGCTTGTACTTGGCTGTGCATTACCTTAGATTGTGTTTACTATTAGCATAGCGCTTTGACTCCGCGCTTGAATCCGCTCCCTCATAGCGCCCCATTGCTCCTTGTTTGTTGTTGTTGCTGCCATTTTGCTTGTTGACATGAGCCCTCCCTCCACCTCACTCCTGCCTCCCAGCTGCCCCTCCCACCCACGAGAGCTACAGGCCGTCCTCACCCTCACGGAGAGCTGTGACCATCTTGCCTTCTACACGAGTGGTCGCTCCCCTCGCACCCTCCTCACCCGATACTTCTGGTATCGTAGCGCTGTTCTCTGCTTCTGCATTTCGAACCGCTAGCGCGCACCTCTGTGCATTATTGTGCATTAATTTTCATAGCGCTGTGTCTGTGTGTACTTGGCTGTGCATCACCTCATATTGTATTTACTATTAGCATAGCGCTTTGACTCCGCGCTTGAATCCGCTCCCTCATAGCGCCCCATTGCTCCTTGTTTGTTGTTGTTGCTGCCATTTTGCTTGTTGACCCGAGCCCTCCCTCCACCTCACTCCCGCCTCCCAGCTGCCCCTCCCACCCACGAGAGCTACAGGCCGTCCTCACCCTCACGGAGAGCTGTGACCATCTTGCCTTCAACACGAGTGGTCGCTCCCCTCGCACCCTCCTCACCCGATACTTCTGGTATCGTAGCGCTGTTCTCTGCTTCTGCATTTCGAACCGCTAGCGCGCACCTCTGTGCATTACTGTGCATTAATTTTCATAGCGCTGTGTCTGTGTGTACTTGGCTGTGCATCACCTCATATTGTATTTACTATTAGCATAGCGCTTTTGACTCCGCGCTTGTACTTGGCTGTGCATTACCTTAGATTGTGTTTACTATTAGCATAGCGCTTTGACTCCGCGCTTGAATCCGCTCCCTCATAGCGCCCCATTGCTCCTTGTTTGTTGTTGTTGCTGCCATTTTGCTTGTTGACCCGAGCCCTCCCTCCACCTCACTCCCGCCTCCCAGCTGCCCCTCCCACCCACGAGAGCTACAGGCCGTCCTCACCCTCACGGAGAGCTGTGACCATCTTGCCTTCAACACGAGTGGTCGCTCACCTCGCACCCTCCTCACCCGATACTTCTGGTATCGTAGCGCTGTTCTCTGCTTCTGCATTTCGAACCGCTAGCGCGCACCTCTGTGCATTATTGTGCATTAATTTTCATAGCGCTGTGTCTGTGTGTATTTGGCTGTGCATCACCTCATATTGTATTTACTATTAGCATAGCGCTTTTGACTCCGCGCTTGTACTTGGCTGTGCATTACCTTAGATTGTGTTTACTATTAGCATAGCGCTTTGACTCCGCGCTTGAATCCGCTCCCTCATAGCGCCCCATTGCTCCTTGTTTGTTGTTGTTGCTGCCATTTTGCTTGTTGACCCGAGCCCTCCCTCCACCTCACTCCCGCCTCCCAGCTGCCCCTCCCACCCACGAGAGCTACAGGCCGTCCTCACCCTCACGGAAAGCTGTGACCATCTTGCCTTCTACACGAGTGGTCGCTCCCCTCGCACCCTCCTCACCCGATACTTCTGGTATCGTAGCGCTGTTCTCTGCTTCTGCATTTCGAACCGCTAGCGCGCACCTCTGTGCATTACTGTGCATTCATTTTCATAGCGCTGTGTCTGTGTGTACTTGGCTGTGCATCACCTCATATTGTATTTACTATTAGCATAGCGCTTTGACTCCGCGCTTGAATCCGCTCCCTCATAGCGCCCCATTGCTCCTTGTTTGTTGTTGCTGCCATTTTGCTTGTTGACCCGAGCCCTCCCTCCACCTCACTCCCGCCTCCCAGCTGCCCCTCCCACCCACGAGAGCTACAGGCCGTCCTCACCCTCACGGAGAGCTGTGACCATCTTGCCTTCAACACGAGTGGTCGCTCCCCTCGCACCCTCCTCACCCGATACTTCTGGTATCGTAGCGCTGTTCTCTGCTTCTGCATTTCGAACCGCTAGCGCGCACCTCTGTGCATTATTGTGCATTAATTTTCATAGCGCTGTGTCTGTGTGTACTTGGCTGTGCATCACCTCATATTGTATTTACTATTAGCATAGCGCTTTTGACTCCGCGCTTGCACTTGGCTGTGCATTACCTTAGATTGTGTTTACTATTAGCATAGCGCTTTGACTCCGCGCTTGAATCCGCTCCCTCATAGCGCCCCATTGCTCCTTGTTTGTTGTTGTTGCTGCCATTTTGCTTGTTGACCCGAGCCCTCCCTCCACCTCACTCCCGCCTCCCAGCTGCCCCTCCCACCCACGAGAGCTACAGGCCGTCCTCACCCTCACGGAGAGCTGTGACCATCTTGCCTTCAACACGAGTGGTCGCTCCTCTCGCACCCTCCTCACCCGATACTTCTGGTATGGTAGCGCTGTTCTCTGCTACTGCATTTCGAACCGCTAGCGCGCACCTCTGTGCATTATTGTGCATTAATTTTCATAGCGCTGTGTCTGTGTGTACTTGGCTGTGCATCACCTCATATTGTATTTACTATTAGCATAGCGCTTTTGACTCCGCGCTTGTACTTGGCTGTGCATTACCTTAGATTGTGTTTACTATTAGCATAGCGCTTTGACTCCGCGCTTGAATCCGCTCCCTCATAGCGCCCCATTGCTCCTTGTTTGTTGTTGTTGCTGCCATTTTGCTTGTTGACCCGAGCCCTCCCTCCACCTCACTCCCGCCTCCCAGCTGCCCCTCCCACCCACGAGAGCTACAGGCCGTCCTCACCCTCACGGAGAGCTGTGACCATCTTGCCTTCAACACGAGTGGTCGCTCCCCTCGCACCCTCCTCACCCGATACTTCTGGTATCGTAGCGCTGTTCTCTGCTTCTGCATTTCGAACCGCTAGCGCGCACCTCTGTGCATTATTGTGCATTAATTTTCATAGCGCTGTGTCTGTGTGTACTTGGCTGTGCATCACCTCATATTGTATTTACTATTAGCATTGCGCTTTTGTCACCGCGCTTGTACTTGGCTGTGCATTACCTTAGATTGTGTTTACTATTAGCATAGCGCTTTGACTCCGTGCTTGAATCCGCTCCCTCATAGCGCCCCATTGCTCCTTGTTTGTTGTTGTTTCTGCCATTTTGCTTGTTGACCCGAGCCCTCCCTCCACCTCACTCCCGCCTCCCAGCTGCCCCTCCCACCCACGAGAGCTACAGGCCGTCCTCACCCTCACGGAGAGCTGTGACCATCTTGCCTTCATCACGAGTGGTCGCTCCCCTCGCACCCTCCTCACCCGATACTTC
Organism: Lissotriton helveticus; assembly: GCF_964261635.1. Lineage (NCBI taxonomy): Eukaryota > Metazoa > Chordata > Amphibia > Caudata > Salamandridae > Lissotriton > Lissotriton helveticus. The sequence continues at coordinate 1,497,024,043 of NC_136063.1, read as the reverse complement.
TGGTATCGTAGCGCTGTTCTCTGCTTCTGCATTTCGAACCGCTAGCGCGCACCTCTGTGCATTATTGTGCATTAATTTTCATAGCGCTGTGTCTGTGTGTACTTGGCTGTGCATCACCTCATATTGTATTTACTATTAGCATAGCGCTTTTGACTCCGCGCTTGTACTTGGCTGTGCATTACCTTAGATTGTGTTTACTATTAGCATAGCGCTTTGACTCCGCGCTTGAATCCGCTCCCTCATAGCGACCCATTGCTCCTTGTTTGTTGTTGTTGCTGCCATCTTGCTTGTTGACCCTAGCCCTCCCTCCACCTCACTCCCGCCTCCCAGCTGCCCCTCCCACCCACGAGAGCTACAGGCCGTCCTCACCCTCACGGAGAGCTGTGACCATCTTGCCTTCAACACGAGTAGTCACTCCCCTCGCACCCTCCTCACCCGATACTTCTGGTATCGTAGCGCTGTTCTCTGCTTCTGCATTTCGAACCGCTAGCGCGCACCTCTGTGCATTATTGTGCATTAATTTTCATAGCTCTGTGTCTGTGTGTACTTGGCTGTGCATCACCTCATATTGTATTTACTATTAGCATAGCGCTTTTGACTCCGCGCTTGTACTTGGCTGTGCATTACCTTAGATTGTGTTTACTATTAGCATAGCGCTTTGACTCCGCACTTGAATCCGCTCCCTCATAGCGCCCCATTGCTCCTTGTTTGTTGTTGTTGCTGCCATTTTGCTTGTTGACCCGAGCCCTCCCTCCACCTCACTCCCGCCTCCCAGCTGCCCCTCCCACCCACGAGAGCTACAGGCCGTCCTCACCCTCACGGAGAGCTGTGACCATCTTGCCTTCAACACGAGTGGTCGCTCCCCTCGCACCCTCCTCACCCGATACTTCTGGTATCGTAGCGCTGTTCTCTGCTTCTGCATTTCGAACCGCTAGCACGCACCTCTGTGCATTATTGTGCATTAATTTTCATAGCGCTGTGTCTGTGTGTACTTGGCTGTGCATCACCTCATATTGTATTTACTATTAGCATAGCGCTTTTGACTCCGCGCTTGTACTTGGCTGTGCATTACCTTAGATTGTGTTTACTATTAGCATAGCGCTTTGACTCCGCGCTTGAATCCGCTCCCTCATAGCGCCCCATTGCTCCTTGTTTGTTGTTGTTGCTGCCATTTTGCTTGTTGACCCGAGCCCTCCCTCCACCTCACTCCCGCCTCCCAGCTGCCCCTCCCACCCACGAGAGCTACAGGCCGTCCTCAACCTCACGGAGAGCTGTGACCATCTTGCCTTCAACACGAGTGGTCGCTCCCCTCGCACCCTCCTCACCCGATACTTCTGGTATCGTAGCGCTGTTCTCTGCTTATGCATTTCGAACCGCTAGCGCGCACCTCTGTGCATTATTGTGCATTAATTTTCATAGCGCTGTGTCTGTGTGTACTTGGCTGTGCATCACCTCATATTGTATTTACTATTAGCATAGCGCTTTTGACTCCGCGCTTGTACTTGGCTGTGCATTACCTTAGATTGTGTTTACTATTAGCATAGCGCTTTGACTCCGCGCTTGAATCCGCTCCCTCATAGCGACCCATTGCTCCTTGTTTGTTGTTGTTGCTGCCATCTTGCTTGTTGACCCGAGCCCTCCCTCCACCTCACTCCCGCCTCCCAGCTGCCCCTCCCACCCACGAGAGCTACAGGCCGTCCTCACCCTCACGGAGAGCTGTGACCATCTTGCCTTCAACACGAGTGGTCACTCCCCTCGCACCCTCCTCACCCGATACTTCTGGTATCGTAGCGCTGTTCTCTGCTTCTGCATTTCGAACCGCTAGCGCGCACCTCTGTGCATTATTGTGCATTAATTTTCATAGCTCTGTGTCTGTGTGTACTTGGCTGTGCATCACCTCATATTGTATTTACTATTAGCATAGCGCTTTTGACTCCGCGCTTGTACTTGGCTGTGCATTACCTTAGATTGTGTTTACTATTAGCCTAGCGCTTTGACTCCGCACTTGAATCCGCTCCCTCATAGCGCCCCATTGCTCCTTGTTTGTTGTTGTTGCTGCCATTTTGCTTGTTGACCCGAGCCCTCCCTCCACCTCACTCCCGCCTCCCAGCTGCCCCTCCCACCCACGAGAGCTACAGGCCGTCCTCACCCTCACGGAGAGCTGTGACCATCTTGCCTTCAACACGAGTGGTCGCTCCCCTCGCACCCTCCTCACCCGATACTTCTGGTATCGTAGCGCTGTTCTCTGCTTATGCATTTCGAACCGCTAGCGCGCACCTCTGTGCATTATTGTGCATTAATTTTCATAGCGCTGTGTCTGTGTGTACTTGGCTGTGCATCACCTCATATTGTATTTACTATTAGCATAGCGCTTTTGACTCCGCGCTTGTACTTGGCTGTGCATTACCTTAGATTGTGTTTACTATTAGCATAGCGCTTTGACTCCGCGCTTGAATCCGCTCCCTCATAGCGCCCCATTGCTCCTTGTTTGTTGTTGGTGCTGCCATTTTGCTTGTTGACCCGAGCCCTCCCTCCACCTCACTCCCGCCTCCCAGCTGCCCCTCCCACCCACGAGAGCTACAGGCCGTCCTCACCCTCACGGAGAGCTGTGACCATCTTGCCTTCAACACGAGTGGTCGCTCCCCTCGCACCCTCCTCACCCGATACTTCTGGTATCGTAGCGCTGTTCTCTGCTTCTGCATTTCGAACCGCTAGCGCCCACCTCTGTGCATTATTGTGCAATAATTTTCATAGCGCTGTGTCTGTGTGTATTTGGCTGTGCATCACCTCATATTGTATTTACTATTAGCATAGCGCTTTTGACTCCGCGCTTGTACTTGGCTGTGCATTACCTTAGATTGTGTTTACTATTAGCATAGCGCTTTGACTCCGCGCTTGAATCCGCTCCCTCATAGCGCCCCATTGCTCCTTGTTTGTTGTTGTTGCTGCCATTTTGCTTGTTGACCCGAGCCCTCCCTCCACCTCACTCCTGCCTCCCAGCTGCCCCTCCCACCCACGAGAGCTACAGGCCGTCCTCACCCTCACGGAGAGCTGTGACCATCTTGCCTTCTACACGAGTGGTCGCTCCCCGCGCACCCTCCTCACCCGATACTTCTGGTATCGTAGCGCTGTTCTCTGCTTCTGCATTTCGAACCGCTAGCGCGCACCTCTGTGCATTATTGTGCATTAATTTTCATAGCGCTGTGTCTGTGTGTACTTGGCTGTGCATCACCTCATATTGTATTTACTATTAGCATAGCGCTTTGACTCCGCGCTTGAATCCGCTCCCTCATAGCGCCCCATTGCTCCTTGTTTGTTGTTGTTGCTGCCATTTTGCTTGTTGACCCGAGCCCTCCCTCCACCTCACTCCCGCCTCCCAGCTGCCCCTCCCACCCACGAGAGCTACAGGCCGTCCTCACCCTCACGGAGAGCTGTGACCATCTTGCCTTCAACACGAGTGGTCGCTCCCCTCGCACCCTCCTCACCCGATACTTCTGGTATCGTAGCGCTGTTCTCTGCTTCTGCATTTCGAACCGCTAGCGCGCACCTCTGTGCATTACTGTGCATTAATTTTCATAGCGCTGTGTCTGTGTGTACTTGGCTGTGCATCACCTCATATTGTATTTACTATTAGCATAGCGCTTTTGACTCCGCGCTTGTACTTGGCTGTGCATTACCTTAGATTGTGTTTACTATTAGCATAGCGCTTTGACTCCGCGCTTGAATCCGCTCCCTCATAGCGCCCCATTGCTCCTTGTTTGTTGTTGTTGCTGCCATTTTGCTTGTTGACCCGAGCCCTCCCTCCACCTCACTCCCGCCTCCCAGCTGCCCCTCCCACCCACGAGAGCTACAGGCCGTCCTCACCCTCACGGAGAGCTGTGACCATCTTGCCTTCAACACGAGTGGTCGCTCCTCTCGCACCCTCCTCACCCGATACTTCTGGTATGGTAGCGCTGTTCTCTGCTTCTGCATTTCGAACCGCTAGCGCGCACCTCTGTGCATTATTGTGCATTAATTTTCATAGCGCTGTGTCTGTGTGTACTTGGCTGTGCATCACCTCATATTGTATTTACTATTAGCATAGCGCTTTTGACTCCGCGCTTGAATCCGCTCCCTCATAGCGCCCCATTGCTCCTTGTTTGTTGTTGTTGCTGCCATTTTGCTTGTTGACCCGAGCCCTCCCTCCACCTCACTCCCGCCTCCCAGCTGCCCCTCCCACCCACGAGAGCTACAGGCCGTCCTCACCCTCACAGAGAGCTGTGACCATCTTGCCTTCAACACGAGTGGTCGCTCCCCTCGCACCCTCCTCACCCGATACTTCTGGTATCGTAGCGCTGTTCTCTGCTTCTGCATTTCGAACCGCTAGCGCGCACCTCTGTGCATTATTGTGCATTAATTTTCATAGCGCTGTGTCTGTGTGTACTTGGCTGTGCATCACCTCATATTGTATTTACTATTAGCATAGCGCTTTGACTCCGTGATTGAATCCGCTCCCTCATAGCGCCCCATTGCTCCTTGTTTTTTGTTGTTTCTGCCATTTTGCTTGTTGACCCGAGCCCTCCCTCCACCTCACTCCCACCTCCCAGCTGCCCCTCCCACCCACGAGAGCTACAGGCCGTCCTCACCCTCACGGAGAGCAGTGACCATCTTGCCTTCAACACGAGTGGTCGCTCCCCTCGCACCCTCCTCACCCGATACTTCTGGTATCGTAGCGCTGTTCTCTGCTTCTGCATTTCGAACCGCGAGCGCGCACCTCTGTGCATTATTGTGCATTAATTTTCATAGCGCTGTGTCTGTGTGTACTTGGCTGTGCATCACCTCATATTGTATTTACTATTAGCATAGCGCTTTTGACTCCGCGCTTGTACTTGGCTGTGCATTACCTTAGATTGTGTTTACTATTAGCATAGCGCTTTGACTCCGCGCTTGAATCCGCTCCCTCATAGCGCCCCATTGCTCCTTGTTTGTTGTTGTTGCTGCCATTTTGCTTGTTGACCCGAGCCCTCCCTCCACCTCACTCCCGCCTCCCAGCTGCCCCTCCCACCCACGAGAGCTACAGGCCGTCCTCACCCTCACGGAGAGCTGTGACCATCTTGCCTTCAACACGAGTGGTCGCTCCCCTCGCACCCTCCTCACCCGATACTTCTGGTATCGTAGCGCTGTTCTCTGCTTCTGCATTTCGAACCGCTAGCGCGCACCTCTGTGCATTATTGTGCATTAATTTTCATAGCGCTGTGTCTGTGTGTATTTGGCTGTGCATCACCTCATATTGTATTTACTATAAGCATAGCGCTTTTGACTCCGCGCTTGTACTTGGCTGTGCATTACCTTAGATTGTGTTTACTATTAGCATAGCGCTTTGACTCCGCGCTTGAATCCGCTCCCTCATAGCGCCCCATTGCTCCTTGTTTGTTGTTGTTGCTGCCATTTTGCTTGTTGACCCGAGCCCTCCCTCCACCTCACTCCCGCCTCCCAGCTGCCCCTCCCACCCACGAGAGCTACAGGCCGTCCTCACCCTCACGGAGAGCTGTGACCATCTTGCCTTCTACACGAGTGGTCGCTCCCCTCGCACCCTCCTCACCCGATACTTCTGGTATCGTAGCGCTGTTCTCTGCTTCTGCATTTCGAACCGCTAGCGCGCACCTCTGTGCATTATTGTGCATTCATTTTCATAGCGCTGTGTCTGTGTGTACTTGGCTGTGCATCACCTCATATTGTATTTACTATTAGCATAGCGCTTTGACTCCGTGCTTGAATCCGCTCCCTCATAGCGCCCCATTGCTCCTTGTTTGTTGTTGCTGCCATTTTGCTTGTTGACCCGAGCCCTCCCTCCACCTCACTCCCTCCCTCCACCTCACTCCCGCCTCCCAGCTGCCCCTCCCACCCACGAGAGCTACAGGCCGTCCTCACCCTCACGGAGAGCTGTGACCATCTTGCCTTCAACACGAGTGGTCGCTCCCCTCGCACCCTCCTCACCCGATACTTCTGGTATCGTAGCGCTGTTCTCTGCTTCTGCATTTCGAACCGCTAGCGCGCACCTCTGTGCATTATTGTGCATTAATTTTCATAGCGCTGTGTCTGTGTGTACTTGGCTGTGCATCACCTCATATTGTATTTACTATTAGCATAGCGCTTTTGACTCCGCGCTTGTACTTGGCTGTGCATTACCTTAGATTGTGTTTACTATTAGCATAGCGCTTTGACTCCGCGCTTGAATCCGCTCCCTCATAGCGCCCCATTGCTCCTTGTTTGTTGTTGTTGCTGCCATTTTGCTTGTTGACCTGAGCCCTCCCTCCACCTCACTCCCGCCTCCCAGCTGCCCCTCCCACCCACGAGAGCTACAGGCCGTCCTCACCCTCACGGAGAGCTGTGACCATCTTGCCTTCAACACGAGTGGTCGCTCCCCTCGCACCCTCCTCACCCGATACTTCTGGTATCGTAGCGCTGTTCTCTGCTTCTGCATTTCGAACCGCTAGCGCGCACCTCTGTGCATTATTGTGCATTAATTTTCATAGCGCTGTGTCTGTGTGTATTTGGCTGTGCATCACCTCATATTGTATTTACTATAAGCATAGCGCTTTTGACTCCGCGCTTGTACTTGGCTGTGCATTACCTTAGATTGTGTTTACTATTAGCATAGCGCTTTGACTCCGCGCTTGAATCCGCTCCCTCATAGCGCCCCATTGCTCCTTGTTTGTTGTTGTTGCTGCCATTTTGCTTGTTGACCCGAGCCCTCCCTCCACCTCACTCCCGCCTCCCAGCTGCCCCTCCCACCCACGAGAGCTACAGGCCGTCCTCACCCTCACGGAGAGCTGTGACCATCTTGCCTTCTACACGAGTGGTCGCTCCCCTCGCACCCTCCTCACCCGATACTTCTGGTATCGTAGCGCTGTTCTCTGCTTCTGCATTTCGAACCGCTAGCGCGCACCTCTGTGCATTATTGTGCATTCATTTTCATAGCGCTGTGTCTGTGTGTACTTGGCTGTGCATCACCTCATATTGTATTTACTATTAGCATAGCGCTTTGACTCCGTGCTTGAATCCGCTCCCTCATAGCGCCCCATTGCTCCTTGTTTGTTGTTGCTGCCATTTTGCTTGTTGACCCGAGCCCTCCCTCCACCTCACTCCCTCCCTCCACCTCACTCCCGCCTCCCAGCTGCCCCTCCCACCCACGAGAGCTACAGGCCGTCCTCACCCTCACGGAGAGCTGTGACCATCTTGCCTTCAACACGAGTGGTCGCTCCCCTCGCACCCTCCTCACCCGATACTTCTGGTATCGTAGCGCTGTTCTCTGCTTCTGCATTTCGAACCGCTAGCGCGCACCTCTGTGCATTATTGTGCATTAATTTTCATAGCGCTGTGTCTGTGTGTACTTGGCTGTGCATCACCTCATATTGTATTTACTATTAGCATAGCGCTTTTGACTCCGCGCTTGTACTTGGCTGTGCATTACCTTAGATTGTGTTTACTATTAGCATAGCGCTTTGACTCCGCGCTTAAATCCGCTCCCTCATAGCGCCCCATTGCTCCTTGTTTGTTGTTGTTGCTGCCATTTTGCTTGTTGACCCGAGCCCTCCCTCCACCTCACTCCCGCCTCCCAGCTGCCCCTCCCACCCACGAGAGCTACAGGCCGTCCTCACCCTCACGGAGAGCTGTGACCATCTTGCCTTCAACACGAGTGGTCGCTCCTCTCGCACCCTCCTCACCCGATACTTCTGGTATGGTAGCGCTGTTCTCTGCTACTGCATTTCGAACTGCTAGCGCGCACCTCTGTGCATTATTGTGCATTAATTTTCATAGCGCTGTGTCTGTGTGTACTTGGCTGTGCATCACCTCATATTGTATTTACTATTAGCATAGCGCTTTTGACTCCGCGCTTGTACTTGGCTGTGCCTTACCTTAGATTGTGTTTACTATTAGCATAGCGCTTTGACTCCGCGCTTGAATCCGCTCCCTCATAGCGCCCCATTGCTCCTTGTTTGTTGTTGTTGCTGCCATTTTGCTTGTTGACCCGAGCCCTCCCTCCACCTCACTCCCGCCTCCCAGCTGCCCCTCCCACCCACGAGAGCTACAGGCCGTCCTCACCCTCACGGAGAGCTGTGACCATCTTGCCTTCAACACGAGTGGTCGCTCCCCTCGCACCCTCCTCACCCGATACTTCTGGTATCGTAGCGCTGTTCTCTGCTTCTGCATTTCGAACCGCTAGCGCGCACCTCTGTGCATTATTGTGCATTAATTTTCATAGCGCTGTGTCTGCGTGTACTTGGCTGTGCATCACCTCATATTGTATTTACTATTAGCATTGCGCTTTTGTCTCCGCGCTTGTACTTGGCTGTGCATTACCTTAGATTGTGTTTACTATTAGCATAGCGCTTTGACTCCGTGCTTGAATCCGCTCCCTCATAGCGCCCCATTGCTCCTTGTTTGTTCTTGTTTCTGCCATTTTGCTTGTTGACCCGAGCCCTCCCTCCACCTCACTCCCGCCTCCCAGCTGCCCCTCCCACCCACGAGAGCTACAGGCCGTCCTCACCCTCACGGAGAGCTGTGACCATCTCGCCTTCATCACGAGTGGTCGCTCCCCTCGCACCCTCCTCACCCGATACTTCTGGTATCGTAGCGCTGTTCTCTGCTTCTGCATTTCGAACCGCTAGCGCGCACCTCTGTGCATTATTGTGCATTAATTTTCATAGCGGTGTGTCTGTGTGTACTTGGCTGTGCATCACCTCATATTGTATTTACTATTAGCATAGCGCTTTTGACTCCGCGCTTGTACTTGGCTGTGCATTACCTTAGATTGTGTTTACTATTAGCATAGCGCTTTGACTCCGCGCTTGAATCCGCTCCCTCATAGCGACCCATTGCTCCTTGTTTGTTGTTGTTGCTGCCATCTTGCTTGTTGACCCGAGCCCTCCCTCCACCTCACTCCCGCCTCCCAGCTGCCCCTCCCACCCACGAGAGCTACAGGCCGTCCTCACCCTCACGGAGAGCTGTGACCATCTTGCCTTCAACACGAGTGGTCGCTCCCCTCGCACCCTCCTCACCCGATACTTCTGGTATCGTAGCGCTGTTCTCTGCTTCTGCATTTCGAACCGCTAGCGCGCACCTCTGTGCATTATTGTGCATTAATTTTCATAGCGCTGTGTCTGTGTGTACTTGGCTGTGCATCACCTCATATTGTATTTACTATTAGCATAGCGCTTTTGACTCCGCGCTTGTACTTGGCTGTGCATTACCTTAGATTGTGTTTACTATTAGCATAGCGCTTTGACTCCGCGCTTGAATCCGCTCCCTCATAGCGCCCCATTGCTCCTTGTTTGTTGTTGTTGCTGCCATTTTGCTTGTTGACCCGAGCCCTCCCTCCACCTCACTCCCGCCTCCCAGCTGCCCCTCCCACCCACGAGAGCTACAGGCCGTCCTCAACCTCACGGAGAGCTGTGACCATCTTGCCTTCAACACGAGTGGTCACTCCCCTCGCACCCTCCTCACCCGATACTTCTGGTATCGTAGCGCTGTTCTCTGCTTATGCATTTCGAACCGCTAGCGCGCACCTCTGTGCATTATTGTGCATTAATTTTCATAGCGCTGTGTCTGTGTGTACTTGGCTGTGCATCACCTCATATTGTATTTACTATTAGCATAGCGCTTTTGACTCCGCGCTTGTACTTGGCTGTGCATTACCTTAGATTGTGTTTACTATTAGCATAGCGCTTTGACTCCGCGCTTGAATCCGCTCCCTCATAGCGCCCCATTGCTCCTTGTTTGTTGTTGTTGCTGCCATTTTGCTTGTTGACCCGAGCCCTCCCTCCACCTCACTCCCGCCTCCCTGCTGCCCCTCCCACCCACGAGAGCTACAGGCCGTCCTCACCCTCACGGAGAGCTGTGACCATCTTGCCTTCAACACGAGTGGTCGCTCCCCTCGCACCCTCCTCACCCGATACTTCTGGTATCGTAGCGCTGTTCTCTGCTTCTGCATTTCGAACCGCTAGCGCGCACCTCTGTGCATTATTGTGCATTAATTTTCATAGCGCTGTGTCTGTGTGTATTTGGCTGTGCATCACCTCATATTGTATTTACTATTAGCATAGCGCTTTTGACTCCGCGCTTGTACTTGGCTGTGCATTACCTTAGATTGTGTTTACTATTAGCATAGCGCTTTGACTCCGCGCTTGAATCCGCTCCCTCATAGCGCCCCATTGCTCCTTGTTTGTTGTTGTTGCTGCCATTTTGCTTGTTGACCCGAGCCCTCCCTCCACCTCACTCCCGCCTCCCAGCTGCCCCTCCCACCCACGAGAGCTACAGGCCGTCCTCACCCTCACGGAGAGCTGTGACCATCTTGCCTTCTACACGAGTGGTCGCTCCCCTCGCACCCTCCTCACCCGATACTTCTGGTATCGTAGCGCTGTTCTCTGCTTCTGCATTTCGAACCGCTAGCGCGCACCTCTGTGCATTATTGTGCATTAATTTTCATAGCGCTGTGTCTGTGTGTACTTGGCTGTGCATCACCTCATATTGTATTTACTATTAGCATAGCGCTTTGACTCCGCGCTTGAATCCGCTCCCTCATAGCGCCCCATTGCTCCTTGTTTGTTGTTGTTGCTGCCATTTTGCTTGTTGACCCGAGCCCTCCCTCCACCTCACTCCCGCCTCCCAGCTGCCCCTCCCACCCACGAGAGCTACAGGCCGTCCTCACCCTCACAGAGAGCTGTGACCATCTTGCCTTCAACACGAGTGGTCGCTCCCCTCGCACCCTCCTCACCCGATACTTCTGGTATCGTAGCGCTGTTCTCTGCTTCTGCATTTCGAACCGCTAGCGCGCACCTCTGTGCATTATTGTGCATTAATTTTCATAGCGCTGTGTCTGTGTGTACTTGGCTGTGCATCACCTCATATTGTATTTACTATTAGCATAGCGCTTTTGACTCCGCGCTTGTACTTGGCTGTGCATTACCTTAGATTGTGTTTACTATTAGCATAGCGCTTTGACTCCGCGCTTGAATCCGCTCCCTCATAGCGCCCCATTGCTCCTTGTTTGTTGTTGTTGCTGCCATTTTGCTTGTTGACCCGAGCCCTCCCTCCACCTCACTCCCGCCTCCCAGCTGCCCCTCCCACCCACGAGAGCTACAGGCCGTCCTCACCCTCACGGAGAGCTGTGACCATCTTGCCTTCAACACGAGTGGTCGCTCCTCTCGCACCCTCCTCACCCGATACTTCTGGTATGGTAGCGCTGTTCTCTGCTTCTGCATTTCGAACCGCTAGCGCGCACCTCTGTGCATTATTGTGCATTAATTTTCATAGCGCTGTGTCTGTGTGTACTTGGCTGTGCATCACCTCATATTGTATTTACTATTAGCATAGCGCTTTTGACTCCGCGCTTGTACTTGGCTGTGCATTACCTTAGATTGTGTTTACTATTAGCATAGCGCTTTGACTCCGCGCTTGAATCCGCTCCCTCATAGCGCCCCATTGCTCCTTGTTTGTTTTTGTTGCTGCCATTTTTGCTTGTTGACCCGAGCCCTCCCTCCACCTCACTCCCGCCTCCCAGCTGCCCCTCCCACCCACGAGAGCTACAGGCCGTCCTCACCCTCACGGAGAGCTGTGACCATCTTGCCTTCAACACGAGTGGTCGCTCCCCTCGCACCCTCCTCACCCGATACTTCTGGTATCGTAGCGCTGTTCTCTGCTTCTGCATTTCGAACCGCTAGCGCGCACCTCTGTGCATTATTGTGCATTAATTTTCATAGCGCTGTGTCTGTGTGTACTTGGCTGTGCATCACCTCATATTGTATTTACTATTAGCATAGCGCTTTGACTCCGTGCTTGAATCCGCTCCCTCATAGCGCCCCATTGCTCCTTGTTTGTTGTTGTTTCTGCCATTTTGCTTGTTGACCCGAGCCCTCCCTCCACCTCACTCCCGCCTCCCAGCTGCCCCTCCCACCCACAAGAGCTACAGGCCGTCCTCACCCTCACGGAGAGCTGTGACCATCTTGCCTTCAACACGAGTGGTCGCTCCCCTCGCACCCTCCTCACCCGATACTTCTGGTATCGTAGCGCTGTTCTCTGCTTCTGCATTTCGAACCGCGAGCGCGCACCTCTGTGCATTATTGTGCATTAATTTTCATAGCGCTGTGTCTGTGTGTACTTGGCTGTGCATCACCTCATATTGTATTTACTATTAGCATAGCGCTTTTGACTCCGCGCTTGTACTTGGCTGTGCATTACCTTAGATTGTGTTTACTATTAGCATAGCGCTTTGACTCCGTGCTTGAATCCGCTCCCTCATAGCGACCCATTGCTCCTTGTTTGCTGTTGTTGCTGCCATTTTGCTTGTTGACCCGAGCCCTCCCTCCACCTCACTCCCGCCTCCCAGCTGCCCCTCCCACCCACGAGAGCTACAGGCTGTCCTCACCCTCACGGAGAGCTGTGACCATCTTGCCTTCAACACGAGTGGTCACTCCCCTCGCACCCTCCTCACCCGATACTTCTGGTATCGTAGCGCTGTTCTCTGCTTCGGCATTTCGAACCGCTAGCGCGCACCTCTGTGCATTATTGTGCATTAATTTTCATAGCTCTGTGTCTGTGTGTACTTGGCTGTGCATCACCTCATATCGTATTTACTATTAGCATAGCGCTTTTGACTCCGCGCTTGTACTTGGCTGTGCATTACCTTAGATTGTGTTTACTATTAGCATAGCGCTTTGACTCCGCACTTGAATCCGCTCCCTCATAGCGCCCCATTGCTCCTTGTTTGTTGTTGTTGCTGCCATTTTGCTTGTTGACCCGAGCCCTCCCTCCACCTCACTCCCGCCTCCCAGCTGCCCCTCCCACCCACGAGAGCTACAGGCCGTCCTCACCCTCACGGAGAGCTGTGACCATCTTGCCTTCAACACGAGTGGTTGCTCCCCTCGCACCCTCCTCACCCGATACTTCTGGTATCGTAGCGCTGTTCTCTGCTTCTGCATTTCGAACCGCTAGCGCGCACCTCTGTGCATTATTGTGCATTAATTTTCATAGCGCTGTGTCTGTGTGTACTTGGCTGTGCATCACCTCATATTGTATTTACTATTAGCATAGCGCTTTTGACTCCGCGCTTGTACTTGGCTGTGCATTACCTTAGATTGTGTTTACTATTAGCATAGCGCTTTGACTCCGCGCTTGAATCCGCTCCCTCATAGCGCCCCATTGCTCCTTGTTTGTTGTTGTTGCTGTCATTTTGCTTGTTGACCCGAGCCCTCCCTCCACCTCACTCCCGCCTCCCAGCTGCCCCTCCCACCCACGAGAGCTACAGGCCGTCCTCACCCTCACGGAGAGCTGTGACCATCTTGCTTTCAACACGAGTGGTCGCTCCCCTCGCACCCTCCTCACCCGATACTTCTGGTATCGTAGCGCTGTTCTCTGCTTATGCATTTCGAACCGCTAGCGCGCACCTCTGTGCATTATTGTGCATTAATTTTCATAGCGCTGTGTCTGTGTGTACTTGGCTGTGCATCACCTCATATTGTATTTACTATTAGCATAGCGCTTTTGACTCCGCGCTTGTACTTGGCTGTGCATTACCTTAGATTGTGTTTACTATTAGCATAGCGCTTTGACTCCGCGCTTTAATCCGCTCCCTCATAGCGCCCCATTGCTCCTTGTTTGTTGTTGTTGCTGCCATTTTGCTTGTTGACCCGAGCCCTCCCTCCACCTCACTCCCGCCTCCCAGCTGCCCCTCCCACCCACGAGAGCTACAGGCCGTCCTCACCCTCACGGAGAGCTGTGACCATCTTGCCTTCAACACGAGTGGTCGCTCCCCTCGCACCCTCCTCACCCGATACTTCTGGTATCGTAGCGCTGTTCTCTGCTTCTGCATTTCGAACCGCGAGCGCGCACCTCTGTGCATTATTGTGCATTAATTTTCATAGCGCTGTGTCTGTGTGTACTTGGCTGTGCATCACCTCATATTGTATTTACTATTAGCATAGCGCTTTTGACTCCGCGCTTGTACTTGGCTGTGCATTACCTTAGATTGTGTTTACTATTAGCATAGCGCTTTGACTCCGCGCTTGAATCCGCTCCCTCATAGCGACCCATTGCTCCTTGTTTGCTGTTGTTGCTGCCATTTTGCTTGTTGACCCGAGCCCTCCCTCCACCTCACTCCCGCCTCCCAGCTGCCCCTCCCACCCACGAGAGCTACAGGCTGTCCTCACCCTCACGGAGAGCTGTGACCATCTTGCCTTCAACACGAGTGGTCACTCCCCTCGCACCCTCCTCACCCGATACTTCTGGTATCGTAGCGCTGTTCTCTGCTTCTGCATTTCGAACCGCTAGCGCGCACCTCTGTGCATTATTGTGCATTAATTTTCATAGCTCTGTGTCTGTGTGTACTTGGCTGTGCATCACCTCATATTGTATTTACTATTAGCATAGCGCTTTTGACTCCGCGCTTGTACTTGGCTGTGCATTACCTTAGATTGTGTTTACTATTAGCATAGCGCTTTGACTCCGCACTTGAATCCGCTCCCTCATAGCGCCCCATTGCTCCTTGTTTGTTGTTGTTGCTGCCATTTTGCTTGTTGACCCGAGCCCTCCCTCCACCTCACTCCCGCCTCCCAGCTGCCCCTCCCACCCACGAGAGCTACAGGCCGTCCTCACCCTCACGGAGAGCTGTGACCATCTTGCCTTCAACACGAGTGGTTGCTCCCCTCGCACCCTCCTCACCCGATACTTCTGGTATCGTAGCGCTGTTCTCTGCTTCTGCATTTCGAACCGCTAGCGCGCACCTCTGTGCATTATTGTGCATTAATTTTCATAGCGCTGTGTCTGTGTGTACTTGGCTGTGCATCACCTCATATTGTATTTACTATTAGCATAGCGCTTTTGACTCCGCGCTTGTACTTGGCTGTGCATTACCTTAGATTGTGTTTACTATTAGCATAGCGCTTTGACTCCGCGCTTGAATCCGCTCCCTCATAGCGCCCCATTGCTCCTTGTTTGTTGTTGTTGCTGCCATTTTGCTTGTTGACCCGAGCCCTCCCTCCACCTCACTCCCGCCTCCCAGCTGCCCCTCCCACCCACGAGAGCTACAGGCCGTCCTCACCCTCACGGAGAGCTGTGACCATCTTGCTTTCAACACGAGTGGTCGCTCCCCTCGCACCCTCCTCACCCGATACTTCTGGTATCGTAGCGCTGTTCTCTGCTTATGCATTTCGAACCGCTAGCGCGCACCTCTGTGCATTATTGTGCATTAATTTTCATAGCGCTGTGTCTGTGTGTACTTGGCTGTGCATCACCTCATATTGTATTTACTATTAGCATAGCGCTTTTGACTCCGCGCTTGTACTTGGCTGTGCATTACCTTAGATTGTGTTTACTATTAGCATAGCGCTTTGACTCCGCGCTTTAATCCGCTCCCTCATAGCGCCCCATTGCTCCTTGTTTGTTGTTGTTGCTGCCATTTTGCTTGTTGACCCGAGCCCTCCCTCCACCTCACTCCCGCCTCCCAGCTGCCCCTCCCACCCACGAGAGCTACAGGCCATCCTCACCCTCACGGAGAGCTGTGACCATCTTGCCTTCAACACGAGTGGTCGCTCCCCTCGCACCCTCCTCACCCGATACTTCTGGTATCGTAGCGCTGTTCTCTGCTTCTGCATTTCGAACCGCTAGCGCGCACCTCTGTGCATTATTGTGCATTAATTTTCATAGCGCTGTGTCTGTGTGTATTTGGCTGTGCATCACCTCATATTGTATTTACTATTAGCATAGCGCTTTTGACTCCGCGCTTGTACTTGGCTGTGCATTACCTTAGATTGTGTTTACTATTAGCATAGCGCTTTGACTCCGCGCTTGAATCCGCTCCCTCATAGCGCCCCATTGCTCCTTGTTTGTTGTTGCTGCTGCCATTTTGCTTGTTGACCCGAGCCCTCCCTCCACCTCACTCCCGCCTCCCAGCTGCCCCTCCCACCCACGAGAGCTACAGGCCATCCTCACCCTCACGGAGAGCTGTGACCATCTTGCCTTCAACACGAGTGGTCGCTCCCCTCGCACCCTCCTCACCCGATACTTCTGGTATCGTAGCGCTGTTCTCTGCTTCTGCATTTCGAACCGCTAGCGCGCACCTCTGTGCATTATTGTGCATTAATTTTCATAGCGCTGTGTCTGTGTGTACTTGGCTGTGCATCACCTCATATTGTATTTACTATTAGCATAGCGCTTTTGACTCCGCGCTTGTACTTGGCTGTGCATTACCTTAGATTGTGTTTACTATTAGCATAGCGCTTTGACTCCGCGCTTGAATCCGCTCCCTCATAGCGCCCCATTGCTCCTTGTTTGTTGTTGTTGCTGCCATTTTGCTTGTTGACCCGAGCCCTCCCTCCACCTCACTCCCGCCTCCCAGCTGCCCCTCCCACCCACGAGAGCTACAGGCCGTCCTCACCCTCACGGAGAGCTGTGACCATCTTGCCTTCTACACGAGTGGTCGCTCCCCTCGCACCCTCCTCACCCGATACTTCTGGTATCGTAGCGCTGTTCTCTGCTTCTGCATTTCGAACCGCTAGCGCGCACCTCTGTGCATTATTGTGCATTAATTTTCATAGCGCTGTGTCTGTGTGTACTTGGCTGTGCATCACCTCATATTGTATTTACTATTAGCATAGCGCTTTTGACTCCGCGCTTGTACTTGGCTGTGCATTACCTTAGATTGTGTTTACTATTAGCATAGCGCTTTGACTCCGCGCTTGAATCCGCTCCCTCATAGCGCCCCATTGCTCCTTGTTTGTTGTTGTTGCTGCCATTTTGCTTGTTGACCCGAGCCCTCCCTCCACCTCACTCCCGCCTCCCAGCTGCCCCTCCCACCCACGAGAGCTACAGGCCGTCCTCACCCTCACGGAGAGCTGTGACCATCTTGCCTTCAACACGAGTGGTCGCTCCCCTCGCACCCTCCTCACCCGATACTTCTGGTATCGTAGCTCTGTTCTCTGCTTCTGCATTTTGAACCGCTAGCGCGCACCTCTGTGCATTATTGTGCATTAATTTTCATAGCGCTGTGTCTGTGTGTACTTGGCTGTGCATCACCTCATATTGTATTTACTATTAGCATAGCGCTTTTAACTCCGCGCTTGTACTTGGCTGTGCATTACCTTAGATTGTGTTTACTATTAGCATAGCGCTTTGACTCCGCGCTTGAATCCGCTCCCTCATAGCGCCCCATTGCTCCTTGTTTGTTGTTGTTGCTGCCATTTTGCTTGTTGACCCGAGCCCTCCCTCCACCTCACTCCCGCCTCCCAGCTGCCCCTCCCACGCTCCGCCCCCTCCACTATCCATTTAAGACAGATGTCCCAACGCGCAGCGTCCACGCGCTGCGGCCGCGCCGAAGGTGCGCCAAAGGTAAGCCCGTCTACGCCCGTCCGCGCCTGGACCGCGCCCAGAGCCAGACCCCCTGGTCCCCGCATCACCCATCCTCCCCGCATTACATACGACGCCTCCTCCCTCTTTGCACTCAACCCCGGCCGACTCACTAACTGCGCCCAAGCGGCACCAGGACACACCCATGGACCCTTCACCAGCCACTCCTGCAAATTTACCTGCGTCAAGTCCCAAACCAAATCCACAAACACTAAACAGAGAACCAACACCAACCACCTAAAATGCATCCTTCTCAACACCCGCTCGGTTCACAAACACGCCATCGATCTTTGGAATCTACTCGACACCATTTCTCCGGACATCGCCTTCCTAACAGAAACCTGGATGAATGCCTCTTCAGCTCCAGACATCACCATAGCCATCCCGGACGGCTACAAGATCATCCGTAAGGACCGCCCCATCCAAACAGGAGGAGGCATCGCCATCGTCCACAAGAACACCATCCGCATCTCAACGAGCTCAGATGACAACCTCGCTATCGCCGAACACCTTCACTTCCAGATCCACACCGACCCCAAGACAACACTTAGGGGCACCCTCCTCTACAGGCCACCAGGACACCGTACAAAATTCAGCGAAGACATCACTGACTTTATCACCCCACACGCCCTCCCTTCAGAAGAATACATTCTACTGGGAGACCTCAATTTCCATCTGGAAAAGAGCAACGACAGCAACACCACCACCCTTCTGGACAATCTCACCAATCTCGGACTCAAACAACTTGTTAACACCCCCACACACTATGCAGGACACACACTCGACCATATCTTCACTTCCAGCAAGCATATCTACTTCACTCATACCACACCCCCCCACTGGACGGACCACAGCTGCATCCACTTTATTTACAATAAGACCTCGACCCACAACCACCCTCAACCAACTCTGCGAAGAAACTGGAACAAAATCACCATCGACCAGATCTCAACTTCGCTTCTTCAAAAAACCCCTGCCTATTCAGCGAACCCTAACCAAGCCGCCATCAACCTCACACAATGGTTAACCCAAACCGCCGACAAATTAGCACCCTTGAAAAAACATCAAACCAAGCAAGGTAGCAAGAACGCCCCCTGGTTCAACGATGACCTTAAGAAATCCAAGAAGCTCTGTCGTTCCCTTGAGAAAACTTGGAAAACAGACCCAAACACTATCACCCAAGCCGCCTTCAAAAACGCCACCCGCAAACACCACCAATTAATCCGGACAGCCAAGAAAACAGCACTCAAAGACCGACTAGACAACAACGCCCACAACAGCAAGGAACTTTTCAACATCATCAAAGAATTCACCAACCCCACCGCCAACTCTAACGACATCACCCCCTCACAAGTCCTCTGCGACTCCCTTGCCTCATTCTTTCATGACAAAATCGCCGACATCCATAACAGCTTTGACAACACACCTGTAAACCAATCCACCCCACTCACCTCCGAACGGTTACCTCCTCCGAATATCCTTCTCGAACGGAACCCAATCACCACAGAAGAGACCATTCGCCTGATGAACTCCATCCACTCAGGATCCCCTACAGACCCATGTCCCCATCACATCTTCAACAAAGCAGACTCCATTATCGCACCCCATCTCCGAGATGTCATCAACTACTCCCTTAACTCCACCACATTCCCAGATAGCTGGAAACACGCCGAACTCAGCGCCCTTCTGAAGAAACCCACAGCTGACCCCACCAAACTCAAAAACTACCGCCCCATCTCGCTCCTCCCATTCCCTGCCAAAGTCATTGAGAAAGCCATTAACAATCAGCTCGCCACCTTCCTCGAAACTAACAAATCACGCGACTCCTCACAGTCTGGCTTCCGAGCCATACACAGCACCGAAACCGCCCTCATCGCAGCAACAGACGACATTCGAACACTACTAGACAACGGAGACACAGTCGCCCTTATCCTCCTTGACCTCTCTGCAGCCTTCGACACAGTCTGCCATAGCACCCTGATACAACGCCTCAGAAACATCGGAATTCAAGGAAAAGCACTGGACTGGATCATTTCGTTCCTCGCTGGAAGAACTCAGAGAGTCCGCCTCCCCCCTTTTAAGTCAGAGGCCACCGAAGTCATCTGCGGCGTCCCGCAAGGATCATCACTCAGCCCCACCCTCTTCAACGTCTACATGAGGCCCCTCGCAACCATCGCACGTCAACACAACCTCAACATCATCTCCTACGCTGATGACACTCAGCTGATCCTCTCACTCACCAAAGACCCAACCACCGCCAAAACCAACCTACACGAAGGGATGAAAGAAGTAGCCGAGTGGATGAAGCACAGCCGTCTGAAACTGAACTCGGACAAAACGGAAGTCCTCATCTTAGGCTCATCCCCTTCCGCCTGGGACGACTCTTGGTGGCCAACGGCCCTAGGAAAAGCCCCCATACCGACGGACCACGCACGGAACCTGGGCATCATCCTGGACTCCACACTCTCGATGACCAGACAAGTCAACGCCGTCTCATCTTCATGCTTCAACATCCTACGCATGCTCAAAAAAACATTTCACTGGATCCCCACCGAAACAAGAAAAACGGTCACCCACGCACTGGTTACAAGCCGCCTGGACTACGGAAACACCCTTTACGCTGGTTCCACCGCGAAACTACAGAAAAAACTCCAACGCATCCAAAATGCTTCAGCCAGACTCATACTAGACATCCCCCGCACAGACCACATTTCCGCTCACCTGAAAGACCTTCACTGGCTCCCTGTCAACAAGAGAATAACGTTCCCTCTCCTCACCCACGCACACAAAGCCCTATACGAACTTGGACCTGATTGTCTCAACACGCGCCTTTCCTTTTACACCCCCACCCGCCAGCTGCGTTCGTCCAACCAAGCCCTCGCCGCTGTTCCGCGCATCCACAAAGCCACCATGGGAGGAAGATCCTTCTCCTACTTAGCGGCTAAGACCTGGAATTCCCTTCCCATCCACCTCCGCCTTACTCAAAACCACCTAGCCTTCAGAAAACAACTTAAAACATGGATATTCGATAAGTAAACCTCCCCCCCTCCCTCAAGCGCCTTGAGACCCTATGGGTATGTAGTGCGTTATATAAATTCTGACTTGACTTGACTTGACTTGAGTGTGAGAGATATTTTTATACTCCGTTTGGTATCTCAATTTACGAACACATTTACTGCACAAATCTGTGTACAACCTCATGGTCAGAACTTTTCATTTTACTTTACTCGACCACCTCCCCCTCTCACCCCACCAGTGCAAGCCTCGGCCACAAACTACAATGTAATTTTGTCGTCTGTCAGAAAGTTTAAGAATTCATTAAGCATTACCACTTTTTCAAAACGGTATCACATGTAATGTACCAACTTTTCATTTTATTTTACTCGACCACCTGCCCTTCTCACCCTACGCCCACCATCGCAGGCCGCGGCCACAAACCGCACTATAATTTTGTCGTCTGACAGAAACTTTAAGAATTAATTAAGCATTACCACTTTTTCAAGACGGTATCACATGTAATGTACCAACTTTTCATTTTATTTTACTCGACCACCTGCCCTTGTCACCCTACGCCCACCATCGCAGGCCGCGGCCACAAACCGCACTATAATTTTGTCATCTAACAGAAACTTTAAGAATTCATTAAGCATTACCACTTTTTCAAGACGGTATCACATGTAATGTACCAACTTTTCATTTTATTTCACTCAACCACCTGCCCCTCTCACCCTACACCCACCAATGCAGGCCGCGTCCAGAACCCGCACTCTAATTTTGTCGTGTGACAGAAAGATTATGAATTCATTAACCATTAGCATTTTTTAACGACAATATCACATGTAATTTACCATTTCTCTCTCTATCTGCATTATCTGTCTCTCTGCTAATATCATTTTTTCACTTCATAAAAAACTTCTCTCATTATATATAAAAGCTTCAAAATCACACAAATAATTACTCTTTATATTAAACATATTTTATACTTCATATTTCATATTTAATTTAAAAATAGTTTTAGAAATACAACACATTATGACAGCCAAAAATGAGTTTAGTTTCAGACTATGAGGAAAATCAATCATTGTTTGTGAGTAAACCATATTTTACGGTACATGACAAAACAAACAGTTACAGACTTACCTTTACCAATGCTTTGCACGATGTACAACAGTGACAGTCACAAAATAGATATTCGTTTGACGGAAGTCTCAATTATGCTGCTATCACTGCAACCAAAATTCAATGGCACAGATATCCAGTCAATACAGACTCATATATGTCTCTTCAGCCAATCATATTTCCTCCCGCAAAATTTTTTATTCAAATTTACATTGCGCTTGGTTGTCCCTCACAATATTTTCAATGTCACATAAAAGTCACCCATCACCCACTGCCTTCTCTGGCTGTTTCCATGGTAACACCTCATTCTGCACCTGGCTGAAGGCACAGGTCAAAAGTTCATATCTCAACATTCTACAGCAAACTAACAGCACTGTTTTCCCTCCAGAAACACCTGCCTATCCAGATCTCTGTTATATGTCATTTTTTTCATATCCAATATTACTTTTTCTTTTACATAACATTAACATGCAACGTAGTCTTCAATCTTCACATATTAGAATCAACCAATCATCTTTTGTTTTTCAACCACACCAAGCCTCATCCATTTTTTTATCCTGACTTTCAGATTCTAATTTCCATTCCACTTCCAGAACCCATCGGAGTACGAGTGCATCTGCCTTGAAAATGAAGGTTTGGCTTTTAGGACACAGCTATATTCACTGGAGTGGAAAATATGCAGCAAGCAGACGAATTTCCAACCTTGATTTACCAAATGTGCAGATAACGTGGATTGGGCAAAGAGGATTAAGATGTCACCAATTAATACCATTGGTGAAAACTTTTATGCATCTCCCAGAACCACACCTTATAATTGTGCACTGTGGTGGGAACGATCTAGGCACATTGACTGGGGTAGGTCTGGAAATGCTTCTAAAAGACACCTTTCGACAATTGATGACACTTTTTCCTCGAACTGCCTTGGTATATTCCAATATATGCCAAAGACAGAAATGGAATGGGTCCAATCAACATTGTGCACAAATTGAGAAAGCAAGGAGACATGTAAATAAATCTGTTTCTGCTTTCCTCAGAGATTATAGCATGGGTTCTATTTACCACAACAACTTGCGTTACCACATGCAAGACATCTATAGGACAGATGGTGTTCATTTCACGGATGAGGGAAACAGAATCTTCCTCTGCAACATCAGACTCTGCATCGGTACTTACTTATAAATGCAGAAAAAACTCAATTAACACAAGGGCTCTTTTCAGTGCCACCTTATATCAAAGCACTCAAACTTCTGATTTATCTCCATTTTCACACTCTTCTAAATGGGTGTGCGCGCCCGAGTGCGCGCACCCCGCAACTTAAAAAAAATATATATGTATATTTTTGCGTTTAAGGGCCTTACTGCACACCCTGAGAAAACCTACGCAGCAAAACAATCTCTACCTTCTCCCCTTTCCATGTTCCAACGCTTTGAAATGAAAATATATTTACTCGCAGTGACAAAATGGCGGTCAAAACTTCCTGATTTCCTTCGAATCGAACGTTAACAGACGTCACGCAGCAAAAAAAAAATTCCGCTCGCGCGCAGCCGCTTGAGTGCGCGCACCTGTCCGCACTTCGTTGTCCCTCACAATATTTTCAATGTCACATAAAAGTCACCCATCACCCACTGCCTTCTCTGGCTGTTTCCATGGTAACACCTCAGAAAAAACTCAATTAACACAAGGGCTCTTTTCAGAGCCACCTTATATCAAAGCACCCCGCAACTTTTAAAAAATATATATATATATTTTCGCGTTTAAGGGCCTTACTGCACACCCTGAGAAAACCTACGAAGCAAAACAATCTCTACCTTCTCCCCTTTCCATGTTCCAACGCTTTGAAATGACAATATATTTACTCGCAGTGACAAAATGGCGGTCAACACTTCCTGATTTCCTTAGAATCGAACATTAACAGATGTCACGCAGCAAAAAAAAAATTCCGCTCGCGCGCAGCCGCTTGAGTGCGCGCACCCGTCCGCGCCTATAGATATATAATTGACTTTAACTTTAATTTTCTCAGCAACTACTGAACGGATTTACACCATTCCAAAAAAAGCGTAATCTGCGAGCCGGACTCTACAGTTTTGCCAAATTTCTTATAAATCCATTCAGCCGTTCGACCTGTAGCCGTGTCTAAACGTCCTATGGAAAATAACATGGAGAAAACAAGTTTTGGGACCCCCCTTTTATCTCAGCCCCCACTTCACAAATCCCCCCCAAACTTTAAGGGAAGGAGCGCAGCGGACCGAGCCATCTTCTTTGAGAAATTCGCAAAGATATATATTACCTACTGGCGGTATATATATATATTACCTACTGGCGGTCGCCAGTAGGTAGTTATAGTTAGGACCTAGTTTCCATAGGAAATCCTCAACATTCTATTTGGATTAATTTTGGCCCTGGTGGATGAATCTTTGCGAATTTCTCAAAGAAGATGGCTCGGTCCGCTGCGCTCCTTCCCTGAATGTTTGGGGGGGATTGGTGAAGTGGGGGCTGAGATAAAAGGGGGGTCCCAAAACGTGTTTTCTCCATGTTATTTTCCATAGGACGTTTAGACACGGCTACAGGTCGAACGGCTGAATGGATTTATAAGAAATTTGGCAAAACTGTAGAGTCCGGCTCGCAGATTATGCTTTTTTTGGAATGGTGTAAATCCGTTCAGTAGTTGCTGAGAAAATTAAAGTTAAAGTCAATAATATATCTATAGGCGCGGACGGGTGCGCGCACTCAAGCGGCTGCGCGCGAGCGGATTTTTTTTTTGCTGCGTGACGTCTGTTAACGTTCGATTCGAAGGAAATCAGGAAGTGTTGACCGCCATTTTGTCACTGCGAGTAAATATATTGTCATTTCAAAGCGTTGGAACATGGAAAGGGGAGAAGGTAGAGATTGTTTTGCTGCGTAGGTTTTCTCAGGGTGTGCAGTAAGGCCCTTAAACGCGAAAATATATATATATATTTTTTTAAGTTGCGTGGTGCGCGCACTCGGGCGCGCACACCCATTTACAAGAGTGTGAAAATGGAGATAAATCAGAAGTTTGAGTGCTTTGATATAAGGTGGCTCTGAAAAGAGCCCTTGTGTTAATTGAGTTTTTTCTGCATTTATAAGTAAGTACCGATGCAGAGTCTGATGTTGCAGAGGAAGATTCTGTTTCCCTCATCCGTGAAATGAACACCATCTGTCCTATAGATGTCTTGCATGTGGTAACGCAAGTTGTTGTGGTAAATAGAACCCATGCTATAATCTCTGAGGAAAGCAGAAACAGATTTATTTACATGTCTCCTTGCTTTCTCAATTTGTGCACAATGTTGATTGGACCAATTCCATTTCTGTCTTTGGCATATATTGGAATATACCAAGGCAGTTCGAGGAAAAAGTGTCATCAATTGTCGAAAGGTGTCTTTTAGAAGCATTTCCAGACCTACCCCAGTCAATGTGCCTAGATCGTTCCCACCACAGTGCACAATTATAAGGTCTGGTTCTGGGAGATGCATAAAAGTTTTCACCAATGGTATTAATTGGTGACATCTTAATCCTCTTTGCCCAATCCACGTTATCTGCACATTTGGTAAATCAAGGTTGGAAATTCGTCTGCTTGCTGCATATTTTCCACTCCAGTGAATATAGCTGTGTCCTAAAAGCCAAACCTTCATTTTCAAGGCAGATGCACTCGTACTCCGATGGGTTCTGGAAGTGGAATGGCAGTTAGAAGCTGAAAGTCAGGATAAAAAAATGGATGAGGCTTGGTGTGGTTGAAAAACAAAAGATGATTGGTTGATTCTAATTCGTGAAGATTGAAGACTACGTTGCATGTTAATGTTATGTAAAAGAAAAAGTAGTATTGGGTGTGAAAAAAATGACATGTAACAGAGCTGTGGATAGGCAGGTGTTTCTGGAGGGAAAACAGTGCTGTTAGTTTGCTGTAGAACGTTGAGATATGAACTTTTGACCTGTGCCTTCAGCCAGGTGCAGAATGAGGTGTTACCATGGAAACAGCCAGAGAAGGCAGTGGGTGATGGGTGACTTTTATGTGACATTGAAAACATTGTGAGGGACAACGAAGTGCGGACGGGTGCGCGCACTCAAGCGGCTGCGCGCGAGTGGAATTTTTTTTTGCTGCGTGACGTCTGTTAACGTTCGATTCGAAGGAAATCAGGAAGTGTTGACCGCCATTTTGTCACTGCGAGTAAATATATTGTCATTTCAAAGCGTTGGAACATGGAAAGGGGAGAAGGTAGAGATTGTTTTGCTGCGTAGGTTTTCTCAGGGTGTGCAGTAAGGCCCTTAAACGCGAAAATATATATATATTTTTTTTAAAAGTTGCGGGGTGCGCGCACTCGGGTGCGCACACCCATTTAGAAGAGTGTGAAAATGGAGATAAATCAGAAGTTTGAGTGCTTTGATATAAGGTGGCTCTGAAAAGAGCCCTTGTGTTAATTGAGTTTTTTCTGCATTTATAAGTAAGTACCGATGCAGAGTCTGATGTTGCAGAGGAAGATTCTGTTTCCCTCATCCGTGAAATGAACACCATCTGTCCTATAGATGTCTTGCATGTGGTAACGCAAGTTGTTGTGGTAAATAGAACCCATGCTATAATCTCTGAGGAAAGCAGAAACAGATTTATTTACATGTCTCCTTGCTTTCTCAATTTGTGCACAATGTCGATTGGACCAATTCCATTTCTGTCTTTGGCATATATTGGAATATAACAAGGCAGTTCGAGGAAAAAGTGTCATCAATTGTCGAAAGGTGTCTTTTAGAAGCATTTCCAGACCTACCCCAGTCAATGTGCCTAGATCGTTCCCACCACAGTGCACAATTATAAGGTGTGGTTCTGGGAGATGCATAAAAGTTTTCACCAATCCACGTTATCTGCACATTTGGTAAATCAAGGTTGGAAATTTGTCTGCTTGCTGCATATTTTCCACTCCAGTGAATATAGCTGTGTCCTAAAAGCCAAACCTTCATTTTCAAGGCAGATGCACTCGTACTCCGATGGGTTCTGGAAGTGGAATGGAAGTTAGAAGCTGAAAGTCAGGATGAAAAAAATGGATGAGGCTTGGTGTGGTTGAAAAACAAAAGATGATTGGTTGATTCTAATACGTGAAGATTGAAGACTACGTTGCATGTTAAAGTTATGTAAAAGAAAAAGTAATATTGGATATGAAAAAAACAGACATATAACAGAGATCTGGATAGGCAGGTGTTTCTGGAGGGAAAACAGTGCTGTTAGTTTGCTGTAGAACGTTGAGATATGAACTTTTGACCTGTACCTTCAGCCAGGTGCAGAATGAGGTGTTACCATGGAAACAGCCAGAGAAGGCAGTGGGTGATGGGTGACTTTTATGTGACATTGAAAATATTGTGAGGGACAACCAAGCGCAATGTAAATTTGAATAAAAATTTTTGCGGGAGGAAATATGATTGGCTGAAGAGACATATATGAGTCTGTATTGACTGGATATCTGTGCCATTGAATTTTGGTTGCAGTGATAGCAGCATAATTGAGACTTCCGTCAAACAAATATCTATTTTGTGACTGTCACTGTTGTACATCGTACAAAGCATTGGTAAAGGTAAGTCTGTAACTGTTTGTTTTGTCATGTACCGTAAAATATGGTTTACTCACAAACAATGATTGATTTTCCTCATAGTCTGAAACTAAACTCATTTTTGGCTGTCATAATGTATTGTATTTCTAAAACTATTTTTAAATTAAATATGAAATATGAAGTATAAAATATGTTTAATATAAAGAGTAATTATTTGTGTGATTTTGAAGCTTTTATATATAATGAGAGAAGTTGTTTATGAAGTGAAAAAATGATATTAGCAGAGAGACAGATAATGCAGATAGAGAGAGAAATGGTAAATTATATGTGATATCGTCGTTAAAAAATGCTAATGGTTAATGAATTCGTAAACTTTCTGTCACACGACAAAATTAGAGTGCGGGTTCTGGACGCGGCCTGCATTGGTGGGTGTAGGGTGAGAGGGGCAGGTGGTTGAGTGAAATAAAATGAAAAGTTGGTACATTACATGTGATACCGTCTTGAAAAAGTGGTAATGCTTAATGAATTCTTAAAGTTTCTGTTAGACAACAAAATTATAGTGCGGTTTGTGGCCGCGGCCTGCGATGGTGGGCGTAGGGTGAGAAGGGCAGGTGGTCGAGTAAAATAAAATGAAAAGTTGGTACATTACATGTGATACCGTCTTGAAAAAGTGGTAATGCTTAATGAATTCTTAAAGTTTCTGTCAGACCACAAAATTATAGTGCGGTTTGTGGCCGCGGCCTGCGAGGGTGGGCGTAGGGTGAGAAGGGCAGGTGGTCGAGTAAAATAAAATGAAAAGTTGGTACATTACATGTGATACCGTTTTGAAAAAGTGGTAATGCTTAATGAATTCTTAAACTTTCTGACAGACGACAAAATTACATTGTAGTTTGTGGCCGAGGCTTGCACTGGTGGGGTGAGAGGGGGAGGTGGTCGAGTAAAATAAAATGAAAAGTTCTGACCATGAGGTTGTACACAGATTTGTGCAGTAAATGTGTTCGTAAATTGAGGTACCAAACGGAGTATAAAAATATCTCTCACACTCCTGCTGTTTGACTGCATCTTCATCTCCCTTCTGTTTTCCGTCTCCGTTGCCCTGTGTTATCTTATTGTGTGTGTGTCTGTCTGTGTCTGCCTTCAGTCCGGGCTGAGGAACTTTGCTGTGGAGGCACACACAGATAGTCTCATCAAAGTAGATGGAACGTTTTCAAAAAAAATATTTTTATAATTGAAATGCTTTTTTGAAGCGCTAGTGAATGTTTTCTTTCACAATTACCGCTCGGTTGCTTTCATGGAGCAGAGGGTATGTTGTATTTCACTACTTAGTGCCTCTGCATCTGCACTGTGTTCTCTGGTGGCTGGCGGAGAAGTGTTTGTTATTGTGGAGATTAAAGCGTGATAAGGAGTGAAATACGACATAGCGTCTGGTCTGTAGAAGCATGGGAGCAGTGATTAACATTGAGTGAAGCGGAACTGCGGCGGTGCTTGGTAAGAGTAATAAATTATTTTTTTACAGAGGTACAACTGTCTGCATGGTGCGCGACCTACTAAGAAAGGGTTCACGGGCTGTTATAGGCCTGCGGGTTCTAGTATGAGTAAATCAGGTCGACAAAAGAAAATATTAAGTTTGTACAGCTGAAGTTACGTGGAACACATGAATACTGTTTCAATATACAATCATTTTAGTTGAGATTATGGATTAAAAGAGGGAACGTGTATATTTGAAATGTTTATTCAGAAATGCACTGTTTTCAAGGCAAGTTTCTTATCTAATACGAGTACAGACATTGCAAAAAACAAAGTAATCGGTATAGCCACTAGTACATAAAATACAAACGGTATAGTTGATGAAAAATGAATATGGTTTAGCAAAATTAATTATACACTCTTATGAGGAAGTATATTGGGGCAGATTTATGAAGGCCTTGCGGCGCCGGTGCGTCACTTTTAACATGGGAAAAAGTGACGCACCGGCGGCGCAAGGCCTTCATAAATAAGGCTCATTATATTTTAATAAATGGAAGAAGGTCTATGGCCTTTCAGTTTAGGAACGATACATGAAAATGCTAGTGGTTAGACAATATGTCTTTATCCATCAGCTGTCTGCATGCGAAGGACTATCACGTTTCTGTTATGCTTTTGTGTAAGGGAAAATAACGCGCCAAAACCGACAAAATGGCGAGAGGTGCATGTATGTAATGTGTTGGATCGTACGCAAATCAGTGTTGAGAAGAACTACTGTATTGAGATATCTTTTGAAGGTTGCAGTATTGCATTTGAAGTACAGTACGAAAAACAATGGAAATATTATTGATAGAACATATTTTTCTCTTATGTATTAAAAAATGTTTTAGTTTATGGAAAATTAAAGGAGCAGAGGTGTGTGAGGCGGAAATAAGCAGTTCAAATGCGAAATGGCGTTTACAGTTATAAAAAACTCATTCTATATTTACACATTAATTAGGGCACATGTAGCATATATTAGCGAGTTTTGCTTCGAGTACGTTTGAAATAACATAAGATAAGATATACAATAGAATTGTTGAGATTAGACTTTAATAAAAAATAAAGTTCAAAATCGAGTAGCTGAAGAAAAAAAATGTAGTCCACATAAAAGATCAAAATTTAACCAGTAGGAAATCATAATGTCCACTGTTAGTAAAGCCAATAGGTCTGTTCATGTAAAGAAAATATCCAAGAAAACGTGAAAAAGATAGGGAGGCAAAACGAAATGTGGACGTCAATGGCTTGCATAACAGTCATCCTATGATTGTGTAGGCGAAGTAGGCAGCAACTGCTTCTAACAAGAAGTCACTGTTATGATCCGAAAACATGTCAGCCATCCAATTGAAAAGAGGAAAGCAGCATTCATGATCTGTTATTACCGGAGCCTCTAGTACCATCAGAGGACAGCTCGGTGGGTTTTCAATGTAGCTGTCTGTCAGGAAATCTTGCGCCGCTGCGAATATATCCCAATGACCCAGAACTCCTTGTATCGCTGCAAAGGACATAATCCCTCCGTTGCAACAAAACTGTTCATGATCAATTAACGGATTCATGAGATGATTGTAATTCACTTCAGAAGGTACCAAGTTGCAGAGACATAAGTCCAGGGCCCACATGAAATCACAGCTCAGGCAATGAAATACATGCTGCACACAGGTGAAATAGGAATATCGAAATGATAATCGATATGAAGTATTCAGAGTCGAGAGTGCTAAGATGCCGTAGTAGTCAAGCATCTTCTGGCGAAATAGTTCTAAGTGTTCCGGCTTGTTTGCGAAGACAGGAGGGACATCCATTTTGAAATAAACGAGATGGGAACACAAACGTCGCAGCACTGTCAGTTCAACAGCAAGTCAACAGAAATAGGTCGCAGAGCATGGAGTGAAGAGTAGTAGAATGACTTGATATAATTTTTGGCAGTCCGGTCACTTAACCATTGCTTAGTAGTTATAAAAAAAATAGCCTGTCTTGAAGTGGAGGATGCGTTTAAAATTAAGGGAGTCACCTCAGCAAATTGTAAAGGAAGGCCACTCTTTTATAAGGAATGGTGTTGTCTGTGAATATTAGCTAAGTGAAAGATATGTTCGCGAACAGATGCTACGCTAACTTTTTTTTGTGACAATAAGGCTGTTGTTCATGTCTTGTGATTCAAGGCCGGAATTCGCTGCCAGATGGAAACATCAAGGTTCAAATGCGTGGGGTAGATAAACTACATTCTTAAAGGGAAGCAAATGCAGAGTGATTTTTACAGCGTAAGCTTTGTCGTTTAAAAAGTCATAGTGATTTTTATTATATGTAAAAAATAATATCACTGATGAAGAATGAAAAAAAATCGTTATAATAATAGGCACTGGTGTATTTTTGGAAAGATATGCAACATTACAGGGATTCCCCTTAAATAAGTCATGTAATTGAAAGTGCCTGCATGTGGACGACTAAATACATGTTTAGGCGTTTAATATGCAGCTTTGAAAAAAAATGTGCGTATGGTTTAAAAATGAAATGTAAAGGTTTAAAACAGGAGTTTCCAAAGCGGTCGTGGAGGGCCAGATGCATGGCAGATTAAAAAAATTACTACATGTTTTTCAATTGAGTTATCTAAAAAATATGTTTCATTATCTACTGTGCAGTTTTTCAGCATGTTGCTTATTGTTTGAGTTTTACAATTGCTGTGTCTTATACATTTTCAAGGGGCGGATCTAGGCTCATGGTGGCCGTGGGCAGGGAGCGTAGGTAGGGGGCCCTGTAACAGGGGGTCCGGGCGGGGCGGAGTGCGCAGCCCAGTGAAGAGGGGGGGGTCAGGGTGTTTGGAAGTGGAACAGAGCCAGAGGACGCGTAATTCCTGGCATGGGCCATCACAGAAACATGTATCTATTGTCAGAGGATTATTATATTAAGGATATATATTGGCATGGTGGTACCTGGGGTTTGGTGTTCCAGTGCAGGTGTACAGCTTGCATATGCCTAAGGCCAGCTCTGCATTTTCTGTGTATGCAGTTGTTGTCCGTTACATGGGTTTTTACAAAACGTGTGTGTGGTGAAAATTAAATGTAAAGGTTTAAAGCAGGACTTTCCAAAGCGGTCCTGGAGGGCCAGATGCATGGCAGATTAAAAAAATTACTACATGTTTTTCAATGGGGTTATCTTAAAAATATGTTTCTTTATCTACTGTGCAATTTTTCTGCATGTTGCCTATTCTTTGATTTTTACTGTTGCTGTGTCTTATACATTTTCCAGGGGCGGCTATAGGGTCATGGCAGCCCTGGGCAGGGAGCGTAGGTAGGGGGCTCTGTAACAGGGGGTTTGGGTGGGGCGGAGCGTGCAGCCCACTGAAGAGGGGGGGGGGGTGGATCAAGGAGTTTGGAAGTGGAACAGAGCCAGAGCACGCCAAATTCCTGCCATGGGCCGCTACACAAATATGTATGCATCCTTAGAGGATTATTATATTAAGGATATATATTAATATGGTGGCTCCTGGGGTTTGGTGGTCCTGTGCAGGTGTACTGCTTGCATATGCCCAAGGTTGGCCCTGTATTTTCTGTCTATGCACTTGTTCTCCGTCACATGGGCTTTTAGTTATGAAGGCCTTGTGTCGCTGGTGCAACAGTTTTAACATGGGAAAAAGTTACATATCTGTGGCGCAATGGTTTCATAAATGAGACATTTTGTATCTTATTGTAATGATAGAGAATCTTGGGGAATTTATCTGTTATGCTTGTTCTTTGCTATAATGGCTCTATGTTGTGTAAGAAATAAGTCTGTAATAAGTTAATTACATTTTATTATTTTCTTTTTTACAGTGTTTGGTGCTGAAAAGCAACAACCTGCCTTCTGAATTACACAATTTGAGGAATTATATTCTTTTTTTCAGGTGAGTTGGTATTTTTGCATAGGCAATTTTTTTGGGTGCACATGAAAATAATGAAGAAGATTTTTTTAAATGTTTGTAAAATTTCATTTTGAAATATGATTTTATTTTGAATTATTCACATGGGTTGTATCTGCTTATACTAGATATGTATTTTGAGATATTCTCCAGTGATAGTTGAAATTATCTTTTAATGGGCTTGGTGCATGTGTTGTTTTTGATGGAGTTCAGATTTACGGATCATTGGGGTATAATTCTTTCATGTTTCCATTACTTAAATCTTGTGAAGTGCTCATGATTTTTTAAATCTTGTTGCATTATGTTTGGCAGTCTTTCTCCTTTATTTACAGAGAGGTATTATGATATGGTTCTAGGTGTGATGGGTATCTTTCCTGCATATCTGTGATTATACTATGTATAGGTATTGTTTTACATATTCATGCAGAGGTTTAATATGAGGTTGTTCTTCATGCTTAGTATGACATTTTATATATGCTATGAGATTTACATGGTGAGTATGCTGTTGAAACATAAAAGGAACTGTCTCTGTGGAAAGTAGTAATCTGTTAAGTGAATGCTATGGTTTGTATAGTGTGAGCCTTCTCTTCAGAGTGCATATAGTTTACATAGCTCTTTGTACTGGTGAACTGAAAAAATGGGTCTCTAAAAATTAATTCTACAGTTAATCAATATTTGTGATATCTAGAAAATCTAAAAAGAAATTTTACCGTAAAATGTCTTTTAAGAACAGTAATTATTTAATGGGAAAAAAAGATCAGTGTTAATGTTTAGGGTTATATTGTCAATTTCTTTTCAAAACAAGCGGAACGTGGTATCTTAAAATATATACTTTTAAGTTATACATTTATGAAAAAAGATATAATTTAGTCTCTAAATGTTTTTAAAAGGATACAGAAGAATAAACTGAGTTTAGTTATGGAGAATTCCTCAGAAGAGAAACAAATTCATTTTGAAATCATTAACGAAGTGATGGAGGAAATTTTAGATGCAGTATTTGAAGAGGAAATAGATGAAAATAATGATTTTATGGACATGTCTTTTGACTCAGCTTACTTAGAGATGGTAGAAGGAGATGAGGACTTTGGACTTGAAGAAGTTCCTGATGATATAATGCTGGAAGTTCTACTAGATTATGAACTTTTCAATGAATACATTTTTTTTTGATAGTAAAGCATTCTTGAAGACAGTTTTCTTGTCCTATTCGTCGATGATGTGCTTTATGAGAATGATAAGACATGTTCTCATGAAGTGTAAAAGAGATTGTAGTAAAAAAGATTAAAACATCTACGATGACCCATAGTTCTTGAAAAAAGTGTATTGTTTGTATGCTTTAAAAATTAGAATTAAAAACTGTCTATAATGTTAAAACAGATATGGAGTGTGATAAAATTAAGAACCAACATTTACTACAGGATTTCCTACTCTGTTCAGAGACTTTCTGTTATTTTCTTTATTCTACTTAGAAAATGAATCTGTGGTTTAAATTTGTATGTTATATGCTAGTAGTCAACTATAATATTTGTTATGTTTGTGTTTTACAGATTGAGAATTTCATCAAAATCTTAAATTAAGATGCCGACCAGAACTGAAAAAAGAAAGCTCTATAAACGGACTTACAATTTGAAGAAGAAAGGAATTGAAGAAGTATCAAAAGAACATAGGACGGATAAAAAGAAGAGTGCTCCTGGTAAGCAAACCAAAAAGTTTTTGAGAGCAATATGTGGAAGGAAAAATGTTAGTATTGAAGTGCACAAGGAAAAAAGTATTCCAGTATCGAGAAGGAGACATGGAACCAAAGATAAAAATGTTTCTGGAATCAGCAGACAGGAAAATCTGTACAGTAAAACTCGGATGAATCAATTTAGCCAAATCAGGAAGCGTATGTTTTACAACAGAGTAGTTTCGAATTTATTACAAAAGGAGAAAGTTTCTAAAAGAAGATCTGCTTTTCTTAAGAAGAAACAATATATAGAGGGTATTGTTGAGCGCGCGTTTGAGACAAAAAGAAAATTATTTATTTTAGTACTTAATAGAATAAATACGCTAAATAAGGCAATACGAGTTTTAAAAGCTAAAAGTAAATGGAAGAGACACATAAATAGGAGTAATTTTTGTGAAGTGTTTTCTGGGAAGTGGATGCATACTTCTACTTCTGAACCATTTTTTAATGAAGAGAGTTACTTTCAAAGTAACGATTTGTTGCATGCAGTTGACACCAGCGGTCGAGGATATGAGGTGAAGGAGGGATGTGTAATTGAGAAAGAGAAAATTGTGGTTAGAAATGCAGAAGAGGTGATGGCTGGAGAAGCTTCAGGGGGACGTCCTAATGTTCCTGTTTACAGTTGGAATTGTAGTAGCATTTGTAGTGTACGACAGGATTCAATTGATTTATTTCGCAATTTCTTACGTAAGTACACTAAAGAAAGTCTTAGAAAAAAAATTGTTATGTTGCAAGAATTAGATCATTGCAGAGTGCGAGAAAAAATAGGTCTGCAAGGTCATTCTCTGGCTTGTCTTTCTAAAAAAATATGCCAGAGTGTGTTTCATCACTTCAGGATGTTAGCAGTGCATCATACTAAAATGAGAAAATTAGTGAGAAAGTTGTATTATGCAAAAAGTCCAGCACTTAAACTTAAACAGTTAAATAGTGCTCTTTTGCATGGATGTGAATTAGATGTTAAGAAGATTTGTGCAGAAATTGAGGTAAGTTATTTCGGTCCAGAGGAAGATAATGCAGAAACTGATATAATTATAGAAGGAAATGTATTAGAAAATGTTGGACATGTTAATATTGAAAATTTTGAACAGGAAATAATAAAGTTTAAGGTAATTGCAGGTGAGAAACCAAATTTTTCTTGTGTCTGTTGTCGACGCATTCATTACAAAAGTCAAACTAGGTTAGTTGATTTATATTTAAAAAGTGAAGATGAAAGTAATGGTCAATGGAAAGATTTTGCAACTTATTTGTTGGTGGAAAACTGTTTTGATTTGGGTTTTGAGCAACGTATTTGTAAATATTGTTATAATAAATTAAATGAAAATAAAATGCCTGCTAGAGCTGTTCATAATATTTTAGAGTTGATAAATATTCCATCAGAATTGATGGATTTAAATACTTATGAGACTATTCTGATCCAATGTGTACATCCTTTTCAGGCTATTGTTCGTATGGAGCCTAAGACTGGTAAATTAAATCCTTCAGATTTACAAAGAGGATTAAAGGGTAGAGTTGTATATTTGCCACTTGATTTAAAAAAAATATGGAAACAATTGGTGTTGAAAATGTAGAAGAGGAACCTCTAGTTATTCTAGTTAATGGTGCACCTACAAAGAGTAAGAAAATCTGGCAAGATTTAGTGGATGTTAGAAAAGTCAAAAAGGCAACGTTGTATTTAGTTCAAAACAATAAGTACTATAAAGATGTATACGTAGAAGAAGAAGATGTAAGTGAAGAAGAGGAGAGTGATTTGTCTATTGGACAAATTGAAAAAGTTGACCTATCCAGAAGTGAAGAAATTTATGAACATTACAGTGTTCATCCACTGCATTCCAAAGAATCAATAGGGAATGCTATTGAATTATTTCAGATGAAAAAGGCAAAAGGAAATCCTATTAGTGTGTGGGAAGAAAGTTTGGAAGGTCGTTGTTTCCCACAGTTATTCCCTACAGGTGAAGGTACACGATATGATGATCGACCTATGCAGATTCCTGCATCTGAATACCGGACAACAAGATGATATGCAGAAGATCCGAGGTTTCGCCAATGCATTCCATATTTGTTTCATCTTCTGTTTGAGAGTGACTTATCTGGTCTCTCTTATGCAGTAAACCATATTTTAAAAAGTGGAGTTCATCTGCATAATATTTCAGCAAAGGAATTTATGAATAAAGTGCAACAGAAAGATAGTGTTTTGGATTCACATCTAATTAATTTAATGGCTTGTCAGCGTGGTACTAATGAGTATTGGTACCGTCGTCATGGAGATTTGAAGTGCATGCTTAGAAACTTAGGAGCACCAACATGGTTTTTAACTCTAAGCTGTGCAGAGTATGCTTGGGAAGATTTACTTGAATTTCTTCAGGAGGCGAATGCAAACATAGAAAATATAAACTACAAGACACCCGGAGAACTGTGTTTGTTAGATCCGGTTAATGTTTGAAGATATTTTAATCATAGATTTGAAGCTATGATGTCTTTTCTTACAAACAAGAAAAATCCGCCTCTTGGTGAAGTACTGGATTTCTTTTGGAAAAAAGAATACCAAGCAAGAGGTGCTCCTCATATTCATATGCTGTTATGGATCAAGGATGCTCCTAAATTTGGAAGAGACTCGGATGAGACTGTACTGTCTTTTATTGAACAGTATGCCACTTGTGACATACCTAACAGTACAACTGATAAGGACTTAAGAGGAAAAGTGTTACGCTTTCAAAGTCATCGTTGTGGAAAATATTGTCGGCGAAAATTCAAGTCAAAGAGTAAATTCTACACCAAATGTCGTTTTGGATTTGCACGACCGGTACTTTCAAAAGGAAGAGTCAACAATTTGATGTCATCTTTGCGACATAACATCAGAAGAAGGTCACCTAAAAATACGTACAATTTAAGAAGAGGTGAAGAATCCAAATATATAAATGACTATAACCCAGTCATTTTGTCCATGTGGAATGCTAACATGGACATACAATATGTTGCAGACAACTCTATTGCTGTGGCTTGATATGTAACGTCTTACATCACAAAATCTGAAAAGATGGAACTGAAGGAGATGTGGGAAGACATTTCTCATGAAAAGAGCCTAAGCAAGAAATTGTATACGTACAGTTTGAAGATGTTGTCTCATCGAGAAATTGGAGCATATGAATGTTGTGACCGATTATCATCAGCAAGTCTTTATGCTAAATCAAGGACTATTCTCTGGGTGAGTTTGGGTCTTGCAGAAACACGAAACCGTGTTCTAAAACCTGTGCAAGAAATTGAATATTTAGCCCAGAAAGAACCAAACAGTACAGACATTCTGAAAACAAAAATGTTGGATACATACTATCCAAATAGAAGTACTCTTCTAGAAAACATTTGTCTGTATGAAATACTTCAAAACTACACTTTTAAAAGGAATGTTACAGAGAACATTGATAAAGGTGTATACGCTGTAATTGGACAAGAAGGATGTCTGTTGAAACAAAGAAAAGGACACTTGATTAATCATCGGAAACTGAGTTGCCAAACACCTGACAAAAGAGAATTTTACTATTGTGCTCTTTTGCAACTCTTTAAACCATGGCGTAGAGAAGAGGAACTACTTGGGGAGTTTGATAGTTATGAAGATTCATTCAACGCTTCTAAAAGTAGTATTGAATGTCCTGTTTTTAGTAATTATCTACAAATGTTGAATGATGAAATAGAGCAAGAAGCGACAATTGCAGCGGAGATTGCTAAAGATAGTTCACAAGATAGTCAAAGTTCTGCTTCATTAAGTCAAGATCCACTGGGACAACCAATTATCCAAAATGAAGCAGCCACCACCATGGATGAGGTGGAAAGAGCAATGCAGAAAGGTCAAGAGGAAGCAATCAACTTAGAAGAATTAAAGATGCAATTTAATGTTGAGCAAAGACAGATATATGATGAAGTGACAGAGCACATTGAGCATGGCTTTCGTCATGAGAGAAAAGATTACTCATGTATGTCATTTCAACCTATTCGATTATATGTAAGTGGAGAAGCTGGAACTGGTAAAAGTTTCCTAATTAAAGGAACTACTACATATTTACAGCAAAGAACTCAGTCAACACTGTCGTGTGTTGTTACTGCTCCAACTGGATTGGCAGCACATAATATTAAAGGTATTACTTTACATCGTTTACTGATGCTGCCAGTTGAACATGAAAATAAATTACAATATCACAAGCTATCTGGAGAAGCTTGTTTTGAAGTTTCTAGAGTGCTTAAAAAAATGAAACTTCTTATTATTGATGAAGTAAGCATGGTATCTAATTTAATGCTTGCTTTTGTGCATTTAAGAATGCAACAGATACTTAAGACAGAGTATGATGTGTTATTTGGAGATAAACATGTCATAGTTTCTGGAGATCTACTCCAACTAACTCCAGTGAAAGGACAACCTGTATTTGAAACTGTTACGCATGAGGAGACTAGAAAGTGCCTGGGCAGTGTTGGAAATGTTAATATATGGTCACATTTCAAATATACTGAACTGATTCAAAATATGCGACAGGCAAAGGATACTAAATATGGAAATATTCTTCAAGATATAAGGATTGGAAAACTAACTGAAGATGCGAAACACACTCTACGAACTTACTTTCCAAGCTGTTTCCTAATGAAGATAATGTACCTGAGAAAATATATAGTAAAGAGGTAGCAGATAAATCAGTGATATGCTTGATGCCAACTGTGAAAGAATGTTCAGTTTTTAATGAGAAAATGTTGAATTTAGAAAATCAAGAAATTAGGTAACTGGAAGCTAAAGATAGAATAGAGCATGAAGGTAGTACTATTGTTTTGTCTGAAAAGTTGAAGTTAAAATTGGATTCTCTTCAAAAAAGTATATCTAAAACTGCTGGTTTAGAGAAAAATCTGTATGTATGTTTAAATTGTCGGATAATTTTAAGGAGAAATTTACATGTAGAAAGAGGATTGGTAAATGGAGCAATGGGTAATGTTGTTGGTTTTGTCAATTATACAAATAGAGATGAGATTGAATTTTTAAGAATAAAATTTGATGGAATTGAGGAAGTTCAGCAAATTAGTCGCTGTTCAAATCGTTTTTTGCTTGTGAAAGACTTATATGTCCGTCGGAAGCAATTTCCAATTTGTTTGGCATATGCAGTGACTATTCACAAATCTCAAGGTTTAAGTGTAGATTGTGCTTTGGTAAATATTGGAAGCACTGTATTCAAAGAGGGTATGGCATATGTTGCTTTATCGCGAGTTAGAACTTTATGTGGACTTTATTTAATTGAATTATGATGAGACAAAGAATAGTGCAGATTTAAATTGTGTGAAGGAGTATAATAGGTTAAGAAGAGAATATGCTCCAAGTTTACCTCAATATCCTTTAATTGAAAGGCGAATGGTTGGTCAGAAAAGGAAAAATTAGGAGAAATGTGCTGAAGTAGTTGAGAAACGACGAAAAAAAGATGTAGCTGTTGTTGGTAGGCAGAAGAAAACAGTTAGTATTGAAGAGATTGTTGGATTTAAGTTTGAAAACAGGTCTGGTGTCAACTGTTATGCAAATGTAGTAGTTAATGTTGGTTTTTTTTCTAAAAAATGTTAAGGAACAGATTGTAGAAAATCAGGAGCAAACATTTTGCTATTCCTTAAATTCTATATTTGAAAAATGTAGTAGTGGTGAAAGTGAAGTAGGAAGTGTTTCAGAACTAAGGAATGTTTTAGACATATGTGCAGGAGTAAATCAATTTTCACAGAATATTCAGCAAGATTGTCAGGAATTTATTATGTATATGTTTACAGTTTTGGAAGATGAAGGTGTAGATATTGATAATCTTTTTGGTCTTTCTTATAAATGGGAACATAAGTGTGATAATTGCTCATTTTCAAGTAGTACTGATATACACAGTGAAAGATTTATATATTTAACATTACCAGACTGTAAAGAAGTGTCTTTTAATAAACTAGTTAAAGATGCGCATCAGAACATGGTCTGTTCTCAATGTAAGTCTGAAATGTTATCAACTTTATTTATCCATAGATATGGACAATATGTAATATTAATGTTTCAACGATGCAGAGCTGATGGGAGTAAATTGTCAACTTTAATTAAAAATGTTGTGGCTACTCAAGTATCTATTTCTAGAAGAACATTTGTAACTGTAGCCATTATTTTTCATGAAGGGCCTTCCACATCATCAGGACATTATACAGCTTATTTGAAGTGTGGAAGTGGCTGAACGCTTTGCAATGATACCCAATTGACTTTTAAGAAACGTTTGCCTTTTGCCTTAACTAACTCCTACCTGCTATTTTTGGAACCCAAATTTCAGTAGAATCACTTGCTGTAGGAAGATTAATACTGTAAAGATATGAAACTTTCTTGTTTACAAATATCATGTGACTGAGGGTCTACAAATCTATAAATGAAATTTGTGTTTGGTATAGTGATAACATCAGGTAGAAATTTAGTTAATGTTTGATGGTATAAAACATGTTACACATTTTTACTGTAAAGGTTCACAAAAGAATAGATAAGATTAAGATTAAGAAATTTCAGAAAAAAACTACTTAACTCATAGTATTTGGCCATGTGGAAAAATATGACAGAAGAAAATGAGTACTTTAGATAATTATTTTAGAACATATATGGACGCAAGTTTTTGGGAGAGGTATTTAAAAGATAATGAGTTAACTTATACAATTTGGCCACGCGGAAAGGTATGAGAAAAGAAAATGTATACTTAAGATAGATTTTTATAGGAGATACTTGCACTGTGTTTTTTTTAGATATATTTAAAAATAGGTCGTATAGTTTAATTAGTTTGTAACTGTGGAATATGTAGTGTGCTTACTCAAGAAATTGCGAATTTGAGAAAAACATTTAAGATATGTTTTTTTCAGGTATTTATAATATGTATGGAGATTTTGGATGGGTTTTTTAAACACAATCATTTTGATTGTGTTTTTTTTCCCCGCTGTTATATGATGATTAATATTGAAATCACTGTTTATAGTGAAAATCAATGTATTCTGAGGACAGCAAAAATAAACCATTTAATATGTTGTTTGAGGTTTTTTGTTACATTGAATTTAGAAATATGTATTAAAACATATTTTTTTACTGTCTTCCACAGATATTATATTTATAAGGTAAGTACAACTAATAACATCCGAGAGTTTTCTCTGCCTCTCTCTTATTG
Organism: Lissotriton helveticus; assembly: GCF_964261635.1. Classification (NCBI taxonomy): domain Eukaryota; kingdom Metazoa; phylum Chordata; class Amphibia; order Caudata; family Salamandridae; genus Lissotriton; species Lissotriton helveticus. The sequence goes on along the minus strand of NC_136063.1, from coordinate 1,496,982,703 downwards.
ACTCCTACTTTTTTTTATTTTATGAAATGTACATTATAATCTTATTTTTACTTTTGTTCCACAGGTACTACGTTTTTAAAAGAAATTTACTTTACTTTTTTACTATTTTTTAGGTAAGTATAAAAAATAAAGAAACTTTTACATCACTGTGTGATTTCTTTGTCTATCCTGCTTAAAGCAATGTCATGTTTAATATAATCACTTCCACATAGGATTGGGTGCATTGTTATAAGGTATGCTTCAAAAGTGATTTAATGAAATGAACGACATTTCACTGAGTGAGTTCAGCAACACTGATATATGAAAACATTGGTGGGAAATGATATTAAATGTTACATGTTGTTCTTTCCAGGAGTTTAAGTCCTTTGCTGCAGTGGCAATTCTGCCTCAGCATTAGGGGGCCGGGGGGCTGAGTGGTACTTCTATGCTCATGATAGAGCTACTCCTTCATGAGCCACGGTTGAGATCTGTTCATGATACAGTGGTTCTGTCATGGCTCTGCTTAGTCAATAGAACGTGTCATGGAGGCGCAATATTAGTGCTGTGCAAGCACAGCGGCAAGCTCATGACAAAACTGGTCCATCCTGAGGACAGCTGAGGCAATGCTCGTGATGGAGCGGCTCTGTCATGAGCATGGAAGGACTTAACAGGTGTTAAAAAAACCTGAGGGGTCTTTTCAAAGAGAGTGTAGGTTGTAATGTAAAGGGCACTTTAAAACACATTGTGGCAGCTTTATGTTGACGTTGCGTCTCTTTGCGCCACAATTTCGTCAGTTTATTTAATACAATGACAGTGGAAATAATGTACCATATTTACAACGTTATGGATCTAGGAGATATGTCACATTCTAAAGCCCTGCACCATAAGGAAGTGTTCCTCTGAAGGAATGCGTCTTGAAAGTGGCTGACTGTAATGCATGATATTTCACTCAGTGACTTTCAGACCTATGCTGTTTCAAAACTGTGCATGTGCTTGAAGCAGGCGTAGGTATTGACGCAGTATTGTGAATATAGTGCATTGGTGAGCCTTGCTGGAGCTGCATCACACTTGCGATGCAACTCTAGCAATGTATTACTTTTTGAGCACAGATGTGTTACGCATGTATGGTGTTTTTGTACCATGGTGCGCCACATTTCAAATGTGGCACACCATGGGTAACGGAGCACTAGCATACTGTGGTGCACATTAACTGGTGCATATCTGGGTACGAAGTAGTTAACATAAATCTGCCCCATAGGTTACAAATCCGCGTTTAGTAGAGTGTTCGGCCTTTGTAGTGTTATGTTTTTTCTGTTATTCTATGTAGGTATGTAATATTGCAAGATTTTTGTCACGAAAAAGAAGCCATGAGTATTGGGTTTGTGAAAGATTGCAAGATTTTTAAAATTAAAAAGCAAGAACCATGGCATTGTTTAATATAGCATTGTAAATACGTATCTTTAATAATGATGAGAGAGTAAAAAAAGGTTAACCTGATGTTTTAAAGTTATTCACAGGCTTCTTTAGAGGAAGTGTTCTATATGATTGTAGCGTGGGTGTTTGACTTTTTTATAGGTAATAGAATGCATTTTGTATGCTGTAGCAGGAGGAGTACTACATACTTGAATATTCTTCAGTGCTTATTTTCATTTTGTAAGTGGTATTGAGAGCGACACAGAACTTCAATGGATCGGAGGGGCTGTTCCTGTGCATCTGGAGGACTGCCAAGCCGTTGCAGCAGTGGGAGTGAGGCCTCTCACAGGGGCGTAGCGCAGCTCCTTTTGATGCTCACAATTGCAGATAACAGGGTAGAGATGTCCGTGGAATTTTCCACGGTGTTAGTGCTTCAACATCAATGGGAACACATATCTGTTAGAAAATCCTGTAACAATCTCAGTATTTCACATTATCGCGTGAAAAGAAAATCTTCCGAAAGATGTTGAACGGTGTTCTCTTTTGAGAGTAGAAAAGATAGTGAGGGAAGTGGGTGCAGTGCTCCGTGTAAATTGCAGAATAGAAACTACTAAGAACCAATTGGAAGTGTTGTTTTCAAGTCACATGACTTCACATGCGCGTCTCAGGACGTGTGCGCGGTGACAGTATCTGGTCACGTACGTCATTTGGAAGTAGCGGTCTAATTCAGCGAAGTTTCAAAACGTGAAAAGGAGTAAATCTAAACACATCCGGATTTTATATATCTTTTGAGCTCGATTCAAGCATACAATTGTTAAAGTATAAAACCTTTTATATTTTTTTTTAAAATACCAAGGTGTGTACATTCGGTCACGTAGGAAAGTTTAAAACGACATTGGGCTCCATTTAATGAAAATTTTCATAATAATAAAAAAGAAGCCTAGGTTTAGTCTCTTTGACGTAGTATAAGTTCATTGATGGGTCTATGAAGAAATTTAATAAGTTTCAATTGCAAAGTTTTCACGAAATATATCGGCGGGTGCGCGCACACGGTCGCGCACGAAAGCCTGGAAATGCGATATCCATTTTATTGAGAACTGTTGCCGAGAGTGCGCACACCGGGTCGCGCACGAAAGTTTAGAAAGGCTATTTTTATTTACAGACAAATTTTAATGCGTTCAAAAAAAGGCAAGGTACAGACTTTCTAATTCTGTATCGTTTTACAAGGAGTCTCTATGCAACTTGAACAGTGAAGAAAACGGCTTGTTTCCGAAAAAAATATTGCCAGAACTTTGTTGACAAAAGTATAGAGTATAGGTTGTATACACGAGATATTTCTGAATTAGCATTTTAAAAACCAATGAAATTCACTGAAAAAAACATAGGTTTTACACACGTTATAGTTAGGAAGTAGCATTTACAAAACCTATGAAATTCACTGAAAAAACCATAGGTTTTACACACGTTATAGTTAGGAAGTAGCATTTACAAAACCTATGAAATTCACTGAAAAAACCATTGGTTTGACACCAGTTATAGTTAGCTGGAAATTTTACTGATATAAAACCAATGAAATTCCACGTTATAGTTATTTGGACTCACTATAACTTGCGCGTGTAATGCACTGCTGATGACGTCACATATTACATCACTCATGACATCACTGATGACACCATCCTTGTGACACAGTGACAGACCTCCTTTCAGTGTAATCTAACCCTTGAAACACATATTCAAAAATAGAAACAAACATTTTCAAAAAAAGGGAGATACCCATACCAGTTACAACAACCAATTCAATAATTCCATCATCTATATACACATGCACTAATTCACCAACAGTTCTATATAGTCACTCATACATATATTCACTAATCATATGTAGTGATACACCTACACATTCTGTTACACACCGACAGTCATCCAAAAGTTATTCACACACATACTCACACATGCAAATAAACTATTGAACATCCATTTATTTGCATAAACAGCTATACACACACTACCACTTTACTTCTAAGGAAACTTACACATACTTACTCTCTTAAAAAATCACTTTTAGAAACACATACTAATTTAAACAGGAACTCTTACAATACCTCACTCTCACATATACTCACTTATATACATCAATATTCACATATACTACATTAAAACATATGTAGTTACTGATAAAGACACTAATAAGAGAGTCATTCACTCACTAACACAGACATATAAACACTCATCCACACATACAGTCCTGCACATATGCTGTCTTCAAAACACATACAAACAGAGACTCAGTCATTCTTGCATCTATGTACTAAGTAATACCCCCACCAAACCATGCAAACACTCATACTGATACTAAGAAAAACATCTAATAACCTATATACATACACATCAACCCATGCAGCCACTTATACACAAAGTGAAACACTAATACATATATTTAAATATTTAAGCATTACTCACTAATATATGTATTCACTAAGATATTCAATAATATATACATATATAACACATATTTATTTTTCAGAAAGACACACATTCACTGGATGGTGTCATCAGTGATGTCATGAGTGATGTAATATGTGACGTCATCAGCAGTGCATTACACGCGCAAGTTATAGTGAGTCCAAATAACTATAACGTGGAATTTCATTGGTTTTATATCAGTAAAATTTCCAGCTAACTATAACTGGTGTCAAACCAATGGTTTTTTCAGTGAATTTCATAGGTTTTGTAAATGCTACTTCCTAACTATAACGTGTGTAAAACCTATGGTTTTTTCAGTGAATTTCATAGGTTTTGTAAATGCTACTTCCTAACTATAACGTGTGTAAAACCTATGGTTTTTTCAGTGAATATATATATATATATATATATATATCAGACACTTGGCTCCCTTTCCCCTCGGTAGGCGCTGCTTAGCTTGGTCGCGTTACCCCTGCGGATGAGCCAGCCGCTTGTAAATTGCAACAGTTTCCCCGATGCCGGGGAGGGTGGGGTCGCTGAACACAACGGAGTGAAACAATCGCTGGTTTTCAGATTCTTGTTATTTTATTTTAATCCATATGGGGGTTCAAAGAAAACAAAACAACCGACGCGTTTCGGCAGCGTCCGCTGCCTTGGTCACGGTCAGTGATTGTTTCACTCCGTTGTGTTCAGCGACCCCACCCTCCCCGGCATCGGGGAAACTGTTGCAATATATATATATATATATATATATTACCTACTGGCGGTCGCCAGTAGGTATATATAGTTAGGATTTTTTTGACTAGGGATTTCTGAAAATTCTATGTTGAATAACTTTGGCGTTGATGGACATAATTGGCTGAAATTTTCAGGAAAATGGCACAATTTGTTTCTGAGCGTCCCTTGAAAGTTTGGGGGCGTTTCGTCAAGCGGGGGCCGAGAAAAAAGGGGGGTCCCAAAACGTGTTTTTAACATTGAGATTTCCATAGGGCGGTTGGACTCACTTTTAGCTCGAACGGCTGAATGGATTTCTATGTAACTTGGCAAAATTGTAGAGACTGTTTGCCCGATGTGCCTTTGCTAGGTCTCAAGATATGTGCTCCAGTGGATTTTGAGAAATTAACGTTCAAAAAAATATATATATCTGTGACAGCGTCCCGGTTAGCGCCCCGGTTCGCGTACCTGACGCGTAACGGAACTTTGCGAGGAGAAGCGGATTGGCTCTCCAGTGACTGTCAACATTCGGTAGGATCGAGAGACAAGAGGTGGAAATAAACGAAGGGGGAAATGAATAAAAGGGGGCAAGGTAGACCCCTCCTGACCCCCTAGAATTGATGTGGGGCCTATTAAAGTGCCCCGCGGGGCATAAAAATTAAAAAAAAAATTTAGATTTTTCGCGGTAGGAGCGCTACCCGGTACGCGAACCGGGTAGCTTACCGGTAGCGTAACGGGAGTCCGCCATCTTGCGTTAAGGTCTAATTTGGACACAAGATGGATGCTAAACAATGCTGGGATTGTGTAAAAGGGGGCAAGGGAGACATATCCTGACCCCCTAGGTTTTGTGAGGGTGGATGAGGAGACCCATATATGTCCCCAAAAAAAATAATTTTTAAATTTTCGCGCGGTTAGCGTCCGGTGCGTGAACCGGGTAGCGCTCCGGAAAGCGTAAATCGTGAAAATTATTTTTAAAAAAAGTTACATTTAAAATTTGTTTAGAGTGATCATAGTTAGGGTAGCTCTGAGAAGAGCTTTTGGGTCTGTGGTAGATTTAGGTACTTATAAGTAGGTACCAATACATAGTCCTAAATTCAGGATGAAAATTCTGTTCCCCTCATCTGAGAAGTGAACTCCATCTCCTCTGTAGATATTGTGCATGTTGTAACGCAAGTTATTGTTGTAGATGGAGCCCATTCCATGGTCTCTTATGTAAGCTGAAACAGACTTATTTACATGCTTCCTCGATTTCTCAATTTGTGGACAAAATTGGTTGGACCACCTCCATTTCTGTCTTTGGCATATATTTGAATATACCAAGGCAGTTTGAGGAAAAAGTGCCATCAATTGCTCAAAGGTGTCCTTTAAAGCATTTCCAGACCTACCCCAGTCAAAGTGCCCAAGTCATTTCCTCCACAGTGCACAATTAACAGGTCAGGGTTTGGCGAATGCAAAAAGGTTTTCACCAATGGTATCAATTGGTGACATCTCAATCCTCTGTGGCCAATCCAGTTGATTTCCACATTTTGTAAATTGAGGTTGTGTAAATTTCTGTTATCAGCATACCTTTGAGCCCAGTGGATGTAACTATGTCCAATAATCCAGACAGAAAACATGGTGAGAGGATGTTCTGCTGCAGTCAGATGAAGTGTGGGAATGAAATGGCAGTTGAAACAGTAGGAGTTTGTAATGAAAAAAACTGTGGAGTTTCAGTGCTAATGATTCAGTAGCAGTGATTGGTGGATTATGATTGCTGAAAACAGAAAGTTAGGGTGCATGAATGAGTTCTTTGAAAGATGTAATTTGAATGGTTAAGAAAAAATCATTTTAAGAATCATTGCACTGGATAAGCAGGTGTACTGAGAGTTCAGAGTTCAGTTGAAACATTGTTGTGTGAGAGGTCTTTCAGGAGGTAGTTGCTATGGAAAAAAGGCAGAAAGGGCAGAGGGGGGAAGGGTGTTGATTTGAAAAAAGTGAGGGAGAGTTTTGATTGGGTGACATGAGAGATATGTGTGATGAATTACAGCATTTCTGTGCCTTTGTTGGTTGCAGCCTCTGGAGTGCATACCCTTTGCTCTGCTAAAGAAAAATTGGTGTGTGTCTGAGACTGTTTTGAAACTCAAAAAGTATTTGCTAAGGTGAGAAAAGATTCATTTAATTTAGATAGAGAATAGTATGCTTTAGGGAGAAAATTATGAAGAAAGTTATATATTTAAAATGTTGTTTTGTGTCAAGGGTTAGATTTTGTTTCTTTGAGAAATTGTAATTGGAGATAATGTGAAGTATTCGTACTGAAAGGGTGTGATTGTACATAGGAGCTGTGCTGAGCTTTCAAATTATGACTTGAAAATCGTTTTTAAGGAAAAGGAATGCTTTTTAAATTTATGACAAGGAAAAAAACAATGTCTGCTTCTTTAAGCAAATATTTCACTTGCCCCATGATTTAGGAAGAATAATTTCCTTACTTGATGTGTTTAAAAACGATTCTTGAAGTCATTTAGGTTTCTTGATATGTACTGCTAGAGTTTCATAGCCAGCATGGGGCATATTTAGAAGAACTTTGAGCCACTTTCACGTTATTTTCCCCATGTTAAAGGTGACGCTAAAGTGGTGCAAGGGCCTTGTAAATACGCTGTCATGTTTGAGCCACTTTCACTTTATTTTCCCCATGTTAAAAGTGACGCAAAAGTGGTGCAAGGGCCTTGTAAATACGCTCTCATGTGTGTTAGGGCATTTTAAGTCACTTCCCCATGAATCTGGGTGAATAATTTGCTTAGTTGATGTGTTTAAAAACGTTTCTTGAAGTCATTTAGGTTTCTTGATATGTACTGCTAGAGTTTCATAGCCAGCATGGGGCATATTTAGAAGGACTTTGAACCACTTTCACGTTATTTTCCCCATGTTAAAGGTGACGCTAAAGTGGTGCAAGGGCCTTGTAAATACGCTCTCATGTTTGAGCCACTTTCACTTTATTTTCCCCATGTTAAAAGTGACGCAAAAGTGGTGCAAGGGCCTTGTAAATACGCTCTCATGTGTGTTAGGGCATTTTAAGTCACTTCCCCAACCACCTCAAACTCAACCCGGACAAGACCGAGCTGGTTCTGATCGGAGGTGGTTGCAGTCCATGGTCTCCTTCCTTCTGGCCCCCTTCCCTTGGTGCCCCCCCACTTCCTGCACCCAAAGTAAAAACCTTGGGGATTTTCCTCAATTTCCAACTCACTGTCCATTCACAAGTTAGTTCCGTGGTTTCCTCTTGTTTTTTCTCCCTTAGAATTATTAGGAAAGTTTCCCGTTTTTTTTCTTCCTCTGCCTTAAAAGTAATCATACTGGCCATGGTACTGTCTCGTATAGACTACGGTAACATAGTCTATAACGGGGCCCCTGCCTACGCGATTCGTCGCTTGCAAAAGGGGCAGAACCAGGCGGCTCGCCTGATCCACGGCCTGCCCAAATACCATCGAGCCACCCCATTGCTCAAAACACTCCACTGGCTCCCAATAAAAGAGCGCGCCCTCTTTAAACTTGGCTGCCTTACTTATCAGGCCGGATCGGGCACTGCCCCCGAATTCATCTGTTCTGCCATCAAGTCCTATCATCCCGGCAGAGAACTTCGCTCCGCTTACTCGGCCCTCCTTGCCATTCCTCGCTTTAAAAAACAGAAAGCGGGCGGCTCGAGTTTTGCTGTCTTGGCTCCCACCTTCTGGAACTCCCTCCCTGCTACCCTGCGCACCTCTCCTTCCTACCTTTTGTTTCGGAAGAACCTCAAAACCTTCCTCTTCGCACAAGCCTACCTGACCTAGCCTCTCCTTGCTGCCACCCACTGTCCCCCACTAGCGCCATGAAACCGCCCGGTAAACATGCGCTGTACAAATGTTTTTAAATTCAAAATTCAAAATTAAATCTGGGTGAATAATTTGCTTAGTTGATGTGTTTAGGAGCACTTCCGGGTGCGCTAACGAGGCGCGTCATAAGACGCATTACGCGACAACGCGATACGTCGCACTTACGCGACGCGTCACGATGTTGTTTTCTAACGCGGCATTTGCGCATACGGAACGTTTACCGGTTCGCGGACCGGGTCGCGGCACCAAATTGAGCTAACGGGAAGCTACCCGGGGCGCGGACCTGTAGCGCAACAAAAAAAAATAATAAAAAAAATATATACATAAAAAAATTATATTAAAAACATATAAAATATATTTTTCGATTTAAAGAAGAATACATTTTAAAGCTTTTGATATTTGCTATTAAAAAAACATTAAAATTCACTGAAAAAACCATAGTTTATAGACCATATATAGTTAGGAATTAGCATTTACAAAACCTTGAAAATCCACTGAAAAAACCATAGGTTATACACCATATATAGTTAGGAATTAGCATTTACAAAACCTTATTTTACTCACACAAAACCATTGAAAT